>NC_045163.1:5860487-5902987 GCF_900700415.2 Clupea harengus | reverse complement strand
GAACAGCGCTACACTAGACTCTGCCAGAGATCACAATCTAACACCCCTGATATTGTGTTGAATAACAAACCTAACACAACAGTCATAATTCTGTAAAAGGGCTGCTTGTTGGATGCTTAAAACTTAAAACAAAACTGTTGAAATACCAACACCCTGTGTAATGCCTTAAACAACACTGGGTACAAATGTTAAGTCATTGTCTTAATCTTTGGTAGTTTGGGACATGTATATAAAATATATGTGCGTGGCCTACAGATTTGAGGACTTTCTAGAAGAAAAGGCCAATCAACTCACAGAGTGCTGCTCGGTGTCTCTCATCTTGTGCTTTGAACAACACGTAACTGACGTCCATAAACGCTGCCAACAAAGACTCTCTGCCCTCGGGAAACTCAAAGCACTTTTTGTTGCCCCCGCCTTCTGCTGCTGCTTCACAGAAGTATACTTCAACCTATTCTCCTTTAGTGTTCCCCCTGTTTCTTCAACATGTGAACTGCTTCGTGTAGAAACAAACTCAGGCACTTCACACACAACGCCTTCCCCACCCCCAGCCTTTCAGACCTCAAGAGCAAAGGGGTCACACGCAGAGATCACAGATCCATTCTTCAAACTGACCCCATAGTGACGCAGATACAGATACAGATCCCTGGCCTGGAAACAGGCACGCCATGGCAGGAGTTTTGTACCCTCTGCCATAACATCATCAAACACACCACCACAGTAGCTCACATGTGTAAAGATGTTATTTATATAGATATGTGTGTATAAGTGGATGTACCCAGTATAGGTGTTTTTGCCATCAAAAGCTCTCCTCTCTGGCTCCTCCAAAGGCCCAGTTCCCTTTTTCTTCTCCGTCTCTGGCATTTGGAGCTTTGACTGATGAAGGAGCAACAGGCTTCCTGGATCCTCTCCTGGAGTCCACTCAGCCGTTCGCACACAAAAGGCGAATGGCATCAGCTAGCACGGCAGCCGGCACTAGCAAATGCTGCTCTTGTAGGCTGGCTTCCCTGGCACCTTGTAAGCGCTGACCCAAGCTGACCACTTCGCACCGCAACAGCTCGCAGTACCAGATTCCGGTCGGTGCCAGCACTTGGGGTTTTCTCTTGGGGGGAAAAGAGAGGCAAGATGGCCTACAGACGGTGTGGATGACAGGAAAGGACTGATGACTGGGCACCAGTGCCGAGGCATGTGGAGCCTGTGTAGGGGCTGATCTGGGATCAGAGGAGGGGGAGGGGGAGGATGCACCTGTGGATCCTGAGAGGGAACTGAAGGCTGTGGGGGGTGGGTGTGATACGTGTCTGTCGTAATCAGCTGTTTAACGCTCTGCTGGAGCATCACCGCCTGGAATGAGTCCTCCTTCCACAGCATGTCGGCAATGTGTGTGTGTGTGTGTGTGTGTGTGTGTGTGTGTGTGTGTGTGTGTGTGTGTGTGTGTGTGTGTGAGTGTGAGAGAGAGAGTGTGTGTGAGTGTATGTGTGTGTGTGACAGTCTGTGTGTGTATTTTGTGCGTATGTGTGGAGAGTGTGTGTTGTACTTTGTCTTTGTGCCTCTTTATATGTGGTTGAGAGACATAGAGAGAGAGCACAAGACAGTATTTGTGTGTATGTGTATGTTTGTGTGTGACAATGTCTACATATGAGTGAAAACACAGTGGTACTCGTGAATGCGGATATGTGTGTTTTCATTCTGAGCACGATGTGGTGCGTGTGTGTCTGTCTCAGAGCTCCAGACATCTTTGAGTAACTCAGATGCTCCTGCCTCAGTTTCCGTGGATAAGCAGGGAGGCTACTTATTTCTTAATGACGTGGGCAACTCCGCCTATTCAGGCTCTTTATGTAATCCAGCACTGATGGCATCTGAGTGGAACCGCTGAGACAAAAGCAGCTGAGACGGAGCCACTAAGCAGTGAGAGTGTCATCTGATTTCTATTACTCGCTTTGTCTTTCTTTTCTGCTCACTGTCTTATTATCGCATTACATGTCCCCTGTACTGTCCCCTAACTGCCCTATTTTCCATTTCAGAAGAATGCATTATTATTTTCAGTGTACTTCTTTTTGAATCATGTGCCATCCTTTCCAGGCCCATCTATTTTCCAATTTGGTATAGTAAAATGAGTATTAGAGAACTTCAATAGCTTGTTTGTACCGTCCGTAAAGCCTTGTTTGTTGCTTTTGGTCAGGAGGTCTATCAGCCACATAATAGCCTCATGTGCCAAACAAAAAAAGTTCTTATTTGTGTGAGGTTGTGTGGATTTGAGGAAGCTGTCACAATACAAAACACGACACAAACACTGAAGAGACTGAAAAGACGTCAGTGTTCGGCAGCCCCATGTATACATATCACACACTGAGTTTGACAACTGAAGTACATACAAGACCCTGTTTCATTCCGTCTCCCACACGCACCGACACAGCCAAGCTCACATGAATCGATATGTGTGTGTGTGTGTGGTCTCGAGAGACCCCCCGCCCGACCCGTCCGCGGCAATCCTCTCCTGGCGGAGAGCAGCCGGAGCAGCCGGAGCAGCCGGAGCAGTCAGTGCCGCGGTGCTGGTGCCGCTGAACTGTGAAGTCTCTGCTGGAGGGGGCCTGCGGCTCGCATTAGGAGGCTTGTTGTTGGATTTGCATGCAGAGCGCAGCAGCGCCTCCTTCTTTGGATCAACAAACCACAGCCATAGCTCAGGGAGAGCCTGGCACAGCGCCTGCGTGCGATGGAGAAATAGCAATCCCACCCCGGGTTCCCTGCCTGAACGAGAGCACAGTGGTGCCCCCCTCGCCGGGGCAAACACAGACATGGGGCCGTGGGCTTCGGGGTGCGGTTTGCTAAGTTTCCAGCTCGGAGGCCTCGGTGAGGGAAGAGGAAGTGGCTTTGTGTGGAGCAAAAGACCAGGAGGAGAGATGAGGAGGAGGTGGAGAGGAGAGAGAAAAGGAGAGTTTGAGAGAGAGAAGAAGAGGACCTGAGGAGAGTTGGAGGGAGGATATAGAAGCGTAGAGATGCAGAATTCTGTGGCCGGCAGAGAGCTGCTGATGTGCTGGGGGGAGAGAGACAGGAAGAGGGCCAAAACATATATTTACCATAGCAACTTGAGAGGCTCACAAACAAAACACATATATTTACCATAGCAACTTGGGAGGCTCACAAACAGAACAGAGAATGTATTTTGCTATCATTGAAGAGGTTACCTTTGTTGGGGAAGCAAATTGAGCATGTAATTGGCAGTGCTCAAGAGAGGTAACGCGAGTGGATTTATTCCTACGCTGTTTTTGTTGTCCAGCACACGTAAACTCCTCCTAACACACATGAAAAGAACACGTCTTGCGTGCTGCATGTCATTGAGCCATTCTTTGAGCTGTAATTGATGTCATTCTTGTGACATTTGATAAGAATGAAAACAAAACAAACATGCTGATTATAGAAGAAACCACGTAACAGGTAGCAGTCGGTAGAAGATTGACAAAGGTTGCTTTGACAGACTGACTCCAGTAAGCTGCTCGGGCCCTAAGATCCATAGCAACATGAAGCTATCTCAGAGGACCAGTTAGTCTAGTGTTCCAGTATCCCTGATAAGACACGAAGCTGTACCAACCCTTCCTCAACACTTAACCTGAATTAGCTTTTTGTGTGTGCGCGTGCGGTTCCTTCGTGATTCCTAGACGTAACCTTGCCAGGTTTATAAATAAACTATGACCGGCTGTTGCCTGCTGCTGATGAGGAGTGAACAGCAACACACACGCTCTGGTAAAAGATAACGGCTGAAAAATTGAGACGAAGGAGAAGAGGAGGGAAAAGTCTTGGTGGATAAATTGACTCTCATAGGGTTACTGATTTTAAAAAGAATCCAGCCATGTTCTCAGCGAGGAAAAAGAAAATCTGCGGCGCATAGATTCAACTGGTTGGAGATCAGCAGGTGTGGATTCGCCCGTCCGCCTTTTGACAAAGAATACGAGGCATGTCTGCTATCTTCAAAAAGCCTATTTCACCTCTGCTTTCCTGAAACCATTCCACCACGGCTGCACTCAGTGCAGGGTTGTCTTCAAAATTTTGTGTCTTATTGCATTATATTTTTCATCCATTTTGCTGGCCCACTGTAAGTGAGGTTAACAGAGCACAAAGCACAAGGATGAGTGGGCTCCCCAGCCCTTTTGGGAGGTCGGTGAAGCAGAGAGGAGGGCTGCAGCGTTGGCAAAGGCACTGAGAACCACAGCGGTGTGGTGGAGGAACCAAACACAGCAGTGATATTATGGGTATTTTTTAATACTTCTACTTACTGTGTCTCTGGGGATAGTGATCCAATTAGGTTGTGATTATATTAGGTTGGGAAAAAATAATATGGCTATAAATAATATTGTAAACATACAGGGTCCTACAAAACATCCCACACAGAATGAAAACAATATTAGTATGATAGTGTGTCTTCAACATGCATGTGAAAAATGCCTTCAGGTCATGTGCATTTATTGGTAATGCATGGGAACTGAGATAGTAATTTAACTGGACCATAGATAGTAATTTAACTGGACCATAGACTCTGGTGTATAATCTCTTAATGTTTTATGATGTCATTGTAGATGTCTGTTTTTAACATATTTTAGCTAACCACCTATGTAATGCAGGTCAGACCAGTGTGGCACTTAAAGCTACTGATCTGTTCAGGTTTACTGCATATAGCTGGCTAGAGGTGAACACGGAAGTAATGCTATGGTTGTAATTTTTTTTTTTAAATTTGTGCACTTCAGATTGTTGTAAAACAATTGACAAGGCAGCAGAGTGCTTTAACGAAGCTTCTTGAGGCCAAAACCAAACAAACTTTTGAACCCAGAACCCAGAATCCTAAGTTTCTCTAACGTGGCAAATTAGTTTCCTGTAAACTCTGAATGACTTTGGCTGCAGATGGTTGTACAGTAGTCAGTCCTGGTCGAAACATCGACAGAATGTGGAGCCGTCTGCATGGTGAGAGAGATAGAGAGGTAGAGAGAGAGAGAGATGGGGAGCGGTGGGGTTGAGACAGAGAGAGAGACAGAGAGAGAGATGGGGAGCGGTGGGGTTGAGACAGAGAGAGAGAGAGAGAGAGATGGGGAGCGGTGGGGTTGAGAGAGAGAGAGAGAGAGAGAGAGAAAGAGAGAGAGAGAGTCACTGAAGCAGAGCTGTCTCGCGCACAGGCCCCGCTGTTGTTCCAGCACCAGTCATCTGTGTGGCAGCTTGTTACCAGGCACCGCAGGGGCATTCCCTCCCTACCTCAGCCTGCGTAAATGGCATCACGCTTGGCCAACTCTCGCCAAACAAGTGCCGTCCGCTGACATTCATCTCCCAGGACTGACAGCACAAGGGGAGTGAGGGCTGGTGATTATAGCCTGCTAACCGCAGTTTAGCCAAAAAACTTGCATGGCAGATTTAAATGGATTTGTTAAGAGCTCGTTCTCTCTGTCAGATCAATACAGACACAGATGCAAACCAGTTCTCTCTGTGTTTATTTTCCTTCCTTCTCCTTGGGTGTTATTTAGATCTGGTCATTAAACTTGAGTGGGCGAATTCATTGTTCTGTTTTGTTGGGCATGAGATAGTAATGGGAGGCTTTGCCATTGATCGTGTCATTAGGACACAACAATTAATGGGTGTAAACAGCCTAGAGAGACACAGGTTTGGTTCCTGATGCCTGACACGGTCCACAGTCTACTAGAGCAGGGGTTCTCAAACTTTTGCAAGCTGGGCCCCCCCAAAGCTGGTTAGGGGTAGTTGGGGCCCCCCCAGCGCGCGGCCCGCCGCCACCACCCTCAACTACACCACCATATATAGATAGATAGATAGATAGATAGATAGATAGCATATTGTTATTGATAGGCCTGACATGTCAAGGTTAGGCTATTGTTAGGCCCATACAGACAATTATTATAACTATTTATTATTATTATTACTATTGTTATTATTATTATCAGTAATAGTAGGCCTATTAGTAGGCTATTCATTATTATCACCATCATTATGTTATTATTATTATAATTAATGACTATCGACCAATTATTATTATTGTATTATTATCATAATAATAATTAGTGTTATTATTGCTATAATTTGGATACTGTTATTATTATGGGCCTCTTGTGATCTTTACAAAAAAAATCCTACAGGTCTGTCAATGTGAGACATGAGCCTGCTTTGCACTGCAAAGGTTCTCAAATCTTGGGGCAATGTTTGAAAACATATCCTCAGGTCATCCTCGATCTGTGCGCGGTTGCGGTATTTAGTTTTGAGCGCAGTCAGTCTTGAAAAGCCTGCCTGGCACAAATATGTCGACGCGAAAAGGATGAGCATTTTTAAGGCTATGTCGCAAAGGTGATCATTGCTATCCAGAATGACGAAATAGGGGAGATGCTTAAGTCTACTGTCACTCTTCAATTGCTCTTTCATGTCTATTGACAGCTCGTCTGCTGAGCAGAGAAATGGATCCCGAACTTAGGCGAATGAACGGTAGTCCTCTTTGAAATAGGACCCAAACTGATTTCTGATATTCGGCGTGATACAATGTCATTTGACATAAGTATTGCGCTGAGTTTAGCTTCTATTCTACACGTCTTGCGCGGCCGGCAAAATCAGTGTTTCGGCAATTGTATGGAGTTGGCCAAGCTTAGCAATTCTATGAGCAACTACATAAGATGCCTCCAGACACTGCTTGGAGATGGTGGTTCGTTGTTGCTGGACGAACACGTTCATGTTTAAAGAAGTCCACAGGCTTCTCTTTCTGACTTTTACGAATCAGAAACGTGTCCATAGTTGTGTTTGTTTGCTGATACAGTGTGTGTGAAGTTAATAAGGTTCTAATTTCAACGTCGTGTTCTTGTATGTGTGGTAGTGAACGACATGGATAAGGATAAGGCTGTGCTAGGCAATGATTCCTAACAAAACTAACTGTACACAATGTAGACAGGGACAGCACAAAATAGTATTCAAGTGCTGGTGTTTTATTTGTTGCAACACGGTGGATGATACAAAAATATAAAGGTAGGTGTTAAGGAGAAAAGGGCTAGCTGCAGTTGGGAAAAGGTAGCTAGCTAGGCTAGCTCTCGGGGCTACGAGCTTTTTCAAAAGACTGGGGCAAATTACTCCTTAGAATAGGCTACGAATAGACCTACTGCAAGCGCAGTAAGGTATTACTAAGGAAGGAGTGAGTCTTTAAAAAGACTGTTTATAAAGCAATGAATATCTGAATGATACAGGAAACAAGAGAAATTGAACAAACTCTGCAGAGTCATCTCAGGGTGAGAGCTTACGAATGCCTGCGGTTTTTTTTTTATACTCGGAAACTTAGGTGCAACTCGCGTTCAAATGAAAAAACTCCGTTTTGATTGGTGGATCAGGAGCAAAACCGTATTTGATTTGTTTGGGTCAGTCCAGCCCCTTGCATTTCGCCACTGAGGGAGCTTTCACTAACCAGTGACAGGTCGGCGGTAGTTTTTTTTTTTCTCCGTCTGTGACATCGCGCCCCCCCTGGAGAGTGTTCGCGCCCCCCCAGGGGGGGCGCGCCCCCCACTTTGAGAACCACTGTACTAGAGGTTAGTAATCTTTCTGTAACCGCTTGCATTTCTCTTTGCTGTCAGGTAGTGAGTATATTTCAATATCAAGGAAAAGGCTGACATGAACCCATGAGCTACTGTACTTCTCTTTCTGCTAGCTCTCATGCTCTCTCACACACACTGGCCACCATTTCTCTCTTTCCACCATTTTTCTCATCTCCACCCCACCCTTCTTTTTTTTTTTTGTGTCTTCTTCCGGGAATAAAGTAGGCTGAATAAGGGCCTGGGTTATTACCTGATAAGGAGCCATCATTGTGAAGCCATTCGGAAGTCATTTGCTGGTCTTTGTAGTGCCATTGTAGTGCCACTTGTACCCCCCCCCCTCACAGTGGCACACTGCTTCTCTGTGTGAGCGCTGAGCAAAGCTCGTCCCATGTGAGCAAAGTTGGGGGATGATGAGGGGATGATTTTCTTTCTGAAAAGAAAAGCAGGCAAGTTGAAAAGCTGATTTAAAGATATGTTCTGCATTAAAAAAAAGAGCAATTAACTGCATAAGCAAGCTGTGCCTCGGAGATCATGTTTTGATTCGCTCCTTATTTTAGATTGATGGATAATTTTTTCCCGTCTTCGCCGTTCAAACAGAGAGGCATTTCAGACAGTGTAGTGGATGAAGTGTAGGGCTTTGGCTTTGACTGGTTAAATTGATGCTGTGATTACAGAGACAGTACAGAAGGCAGTGGCATCTGAAGTGTGTCCTGCAGCACCGGCTCCGCCTGACTGTCCTTCACGGTCTCCCTTCAAGTCCGCATGAGTGGAATTCTTTTGGCTTTGGCTGTAGGCTTTGGCGCTTTTGAGGGAACAGTTAAGCACTTTTAGGGAGAATAAACAGACTTAATTGGTCTGCCAGCGTATGTTGTGAGCGCGAGCATGCGTGCCTCAACGGGATCCGGACTTGATATAGTACCCATGGCCCTGCTTAAAATACCGTGCACAGCTTGTTTGCTTGGATGTGTTTCATTAGCACTCCCTGATGAGTTAATGGACATAACGTGTTGGGGAACAGAGCGGAGGAACGTGCCCGCCTTTCCCACCGCGGCTATCCACACGCCATCTCTGTAGCACAGCCAGGGTGGATCATTACTGCTCACTCGCATTCGTAACCGTGTGATATTCTAGCAGCGCATCAATAGAAGACCCCGGAGGTGGAACCAGCAAGTGGGACAGTGGGGATACTCTCCACCAGCAGCAGAAAAAACTACTGCAATACAGCACTCCTGTGAACCCTTCAAGACGCTCGTCTGTGTCTCACAGTCGTGTGAGCTCCTTTGCCTGTTAAGACGTCTAGCAACGTTCCCCCAGATGTCGCCTTGTGTCTTGTGGGTCACTCTCTGTGTAAGAAGAGCATGGAAGAGGACACCATAGATGACACTTTGTAAGGCCAAGCACTTTCCTGGGCTTCATGTAGGGGTTGAGCGTGGCTCATTCGCATGCCAAATGTATCTGCCAGCAAACGACCTGTGTCGACCTTGGGTGTAGTGCCCCTATATTTCACGTTGGGCTGATGTACCATGAAGAGACAGGTTTTTAAAGAATGCCTCTGCGATATAGAGACATTTTATGAGGCGGAGGTGGAGTTTTATGACTGACCATAAAGAAGGGGAAACTCTCTGAAAAGCTTTTTCTCAGCAAAAACCAGAGGCTCTGAAAGGTAATTGTCGGACTTAATTATTATTTTTTTTGCTCCTTCTTGCTGCCTCACACAGGCACCGAGAGGAGGATAGAGACGTGGAAACTGACAGAAAGGCCTACCCTCTGAGAACGATGGGACATTTAGTTTTTTGTTTTCTTTTTGGAGGACTGGAAACAAAGGATGCCTCAATTCACAGTGGCACTGTCTGTGTAAGGAGCATCAGTTGCTCTGAGGTTTGAGTCAAGTGTGCAGCAATGCGATGGGGAAAACAGTATCTCTTCCTCTCTCTCTCTCTCTCCCCCTATCTCTCTCTCTCTCTCTTTTTCTCTCTCAATCTATCTCTCTCCTCTTTGCCTTTCTATATCACTTTCTCTTCCCTCCCTCCAGAAATGACACTAAGGGCCCTTTCTTTAGTGTGTGCAGACTGTCACATGCTGTGCTGCAACATGCCGATGTTGTCAAAAGCCTTCAGCGTGCATCGTGGTATTTTTCAGACATGCACACTGTGCTTTGTGCAACACTGGGAAGGTTGCTGCAATGGAATGGAAGTTGCGCATAAAGTGTCAGGGACATGTCTAGAAACCTACACAATGCTGCAGCTACTAAAACCGTTGCTCCATATTTTATTTTCTGAACATGTATGTATATTAACTATCATTTTTGGTTTTGTTTGAGTGCTCACTGCTGTTCAATTTTCTTCTCCATAACATTTACACTCACAGTTAAAATCATTAAAATCATATAATTTGGCAAAATGATCATCTCCACTTTTGACAATGGAAGGTGCAGCATATTGCTTTCGTTGTCAAAAATGAACCTCTCAATATATATACATGTAAATCTGATGAGACAATACAAAAGCAAGACTCACAGTAGAGGAAAACGGTATGAAATATATCTAAACTTGTTTTGTTTTATTATTTCAAGCACAAATATTATAATGTCATAATATTTTTCTCTCGTACGTCTTCCGTGGAAACCCCTTAGCCACTTGGCCAACTGTTGTCTGTCTTCAGTGCTTACAGCAGCTGTTGAGAAGGTGTGACATGAGTCAAGTGCTGTGAAGATATGTATTGATCATCACACACGCTTATTAATATTCCACCTCACACAGCCCATTTACACATAAAGTGCACATGAATATACTTAGGAACAGAAATGGCGAGTGCCTTTTATACATGCGCCCATGTCCTTGAGACTGTTCTAGCAGTGATTGAGTGGTTGTTGATTAAAATACAGGCCTTATCCTTGAATTTACTTAAATATTTCCACTATCATGGTTTTACAGTAAGACCCAAATATCCATCTTTTTTAAAGCTTAATTTCTTTCCATTGTAGTTGAGAAGGTACAGGATGATTGAATATAAAGCTGAATGTTATGTTAATGTCAGGTACTTCTTCAGTCAGTAATCACAGTTTGTGAACAGACTGAAAGTATCTAAATATCTTTGGAGGACCAAACAGCAACTATTGAGAAAATAGCTACATTATTTTAAATGATGAGTTGCATGATTGTGCTGGGTAGACAGTTGAATTTAATCAAACGTTTTGCAAAAACAAACTTAGTGCTTTTATTGTTACAAACTACATTATCAGCATTCTCCCCCAGCTATAGTATGTCCTGTCATCCATGCATCATTACACTTTAAATCATTGCACTGAATCGATTTTATATTTGTCAGAGAAAATCTCAGTTCAACTGAACCCTAATCTTTTCACCATGTGTGGATGAAGATGTCACAGACCCCCCGATTTCCCTTATTCACACTTGCTGGCACTGCTCAGTGTCAACTTCTTCTTTTTTGTCCTTATAGTCCTCTTCTGACTTTAATTTAGTCACTGAGAAGCTGTTGGTAACAATTCAGTCAGATACCAAGGCCTTTTGAGGCTCAGGCTTGATGAGTCATCCAGCTGGCTGAGGGATCTAATGCATTTCATCCAAATTGAGAAAACTTGATCCACAAAGCCAAGCAACTTTGGCGAATTTTATAAAATGCTGCAACCATTTTTTATGGCATTTTAAAGTGCATTTGGATGGAGACACAAGATTGTTTGGAGTCTGTGCCATGCCAATCAATCACACGTCTGGTATTGTAAACTAGGGAAAGAACACAGAGAGACACTGTGCACCGTGCAATATTACAATTATGATCAGGCCATTGTTTGTATTGCTTGTTTATTGTTTCAGCTCAGTCCGTAGTTTTGTGTTTGTTTTGTTTGTCAGCATGAGTCACACTAAAGATGAGCTTTTTTGCTGACCGTATTGTGTACAACATGTCTGATCCCATATGGAATTTGATTCATGTGGATCCATACCAGAAAAGTGCTGGATCTATAGCAAAGGTAATTCCTTTCTGGGAAAATTCGTACAATGAGTAGTTAATGGGCTAAATGGGCTGAGAGGTATTTTAGTTGTGGGAACCGTTTAAAAGGAGCAAGCTCAACATACTGTAGTCAGGATCCCTGGTGAGGTCTCAGCCAGACAAAAACGTAATCAGCGCAATCACTGCGAGCAGGGTTAACAACAGAGGTTAACAACTTTCTGCCAAGCTAGGTGTAGAGAAGTAATTAATCTCTATGCATGTGGACATAAAACACGATGGCCGCATTGATTGCTAACTAGCGTGGACACAAGACTCAAGTCCAAGGGGTGCCCTTGACCACCAGGAAAGATAAAGTCTGATTCCCTTTTGCACTTGCCCCTGGTTCCCAGCCTGGACCAGTGGTATCTGCAGTCCATCCATCAACATCGCACAAACAAATAATCTCAGGGCTGGTAGTTCGATTGTCTCCCAGGGTGACTGAAAGCTATCCCTGCTAGCTGTGTTGCTTCCACACATTTAGAAGGCTTCAGAGTAAATCTTTCACAGCACTCAACCATGACTAGCTCACCACAGACCCATGTGTCATACACTTACGTTTGTCTAGCACGGTATGACTTAAGACATGCAATAAACATATACTTCACTCTGTGCTCTGCTCCGTATGAGTTCTATCTCCTTTGTCTCTTTCCATTGTTGTGTTGGATCCCCAGACCTCCTTGGTGGCAAATAAAATAATGTCTGTCGCTCCCACTCAAGCAAAGCACATTAAGTGTGGGATTGGGCTGCTGCCCGGCCGCGCCACAGTTGTCGCTCAGTTGGGCCTGCACTGCGGGCAGTGACTCGCGCACACCTCCGCACGGCGGAATTACCCATAGGGCCAGGGCTGTTTGCACTGACATGGGCCTGATGGATGCCGTGGCCTGAGGCACACACAGAACAGGGTGAGGACGGCATTTTTTTCTGGCATTTTCTGTGGTTCTGCTTTAGCAAGCAGCCGTGGTGGGTGAGGGCTCCGAAAGTTTAGAAGAGTGGCCTTTGGATAAAACAGCTGATCATGCTCAGGGGATGCTAATATCAAAGCAAGGTGGCGGGGTGGGGGTGAGGTTGGGGGGGGGGGGGGGGAAGAGATGAGTGATGAGGAGGATGAAGATGAAGATCTCTATGATCTTGAGATGCATAGGTGATCTATATGATGTGAAAAGAAGATGAGAGGGATATCTATGATGTGAAAAGAAGATGAGAGGGATATCTATGATGTGAAAAGAAGATGACGGTGATACTAAGATGTGAGAGGAGACTGACACTGATATCTGTGATTTAGTGGGTGGTGATGCGGCTGAGGAGATGATGAAATGGTGACAGCTGAGAAGTGAAGATGAGCCTGGCTGCCACTGCGAATCACAGTAATGACAAGGAAGAATGAAGAAGTTGATGGTGATGATGATATACTGAATTAAATAATACACTATTACAAGCCACCAAGATGCTGGTGCTTTTAATTCACCAAAACAATATGCATTGCTAAGTCACTTACATATAATCCATAGGTTGTCATGGTTTTCATTTTCAGTTTGTGAGGAGGACATGTTCGGAGCAGGTCCAGACAGATATCAAGCTGGCTTTGATTACTACTAAATTCTCCCATCATCCATTTTGCAAGCTTAACTGGAAGCTGCATCATTATGGTTTCAAAGTCTCAGCATGTGGCTTCCTCATTTTGAAGCACAGTGATGTAGGCTATGAAAGAACCTTTCATGATTTCACCCTTTTCCTAGATTTAAAAAAAAAAAATGAAGAAAAGCTAACCAAGTCAGATGCTCTCAATTAATACTAGCTGTAGGAACAGAGTAAGAAATAATTTCTTTTCGTTGGTATCACCTTTAATTAGGTTCTTGTCAAGACTCTTCTGCTCTTCGTCTGCCCTTGCCCACCTCCCTTTTTTCTCTCCGTCTCCCTCTCTTTCCGTGGTGACTATAAAGAATGAAGGTGTGGAAGGGGTAAAACCTTCTTGTCTTTTACTGTGCATCACCATAGATTCGTATTTATTCTAAAGCTATTATTCACTTTTGTTACACTCCTTTTGGCTGTCATCTGTTAGGCTGAAAATCCCACTTCACACTTTTTTCTCTGCCTAAATCCGGAGCGCATGCGGTCCGGAGGCATGATGTTTGACGTAAATTAATTTACCTGCATGTTATTAGCGCACACCTTCGCACCGTCTGTCGTTATTAACAGCAAAGGTCCTGGCTCCGTCTGTTGGCAGGCCGGGCCCATCCATCATCGTTACGTGTGACACGTGCTTTACTCTCGGGTCACGCATGTTCAGTGCAGAATCTCCCGAGGGACAGACCAAGTCAGGCAGGTGTGTGTGTGTGTTGGGGGTGGTGTGGATGTGTGTGTGTGTGTGTGTGTGTGTGTGTGTGTGTGTGGGGGGGGGTATAGGGCTGCCTACTCTGCAGTGTGAGCTAATGTGCAGAGTCATCCTGGCAAAGTTTTAAACTTTTGGAGATTACTGCCCCTACTCAGCCTTTTTACTCCATTTCTCCCTCCCCCCTTCCGCTCTCTCTTTCTCTTTCCCTCTCTCTCTCTCTCCTTCTCTATTTCCCTCTCTCTCTCTCTCTCTCTCTCTTTCCCTCTCCTAGTTTATCTCTTATAAATGACCCATTGCCCCGGAGTCAGTTCCCTCTCCTCAGTTCCCCACCTCAATGCAATGTGCCGGTACTCGACATGCAGTTGATAGGCTTGAAGTGTCATCAAAATCTCACTGGGAGGCTCCCAAAGCCGCCTTCCTGCATCCCTCCCCACTCATGGCCTTACTGCTCTCCACCAATCAGTCACCTCGCTGGGGAAGACGAGGCACAACCGGCACCCCCCACCCCACCCCCGGCTTTGCTTTGCCGTTTTTCTACTCATATGATACAAAGGCTAGCAGGCAGATGCTGCAAGAATTTTTTTTTTTTTCGCAGCCAGGCATAACTAATTCTCGGAAGAGCACTTTTCATCCATTAGTGTTTCTTTGGAGACGAAAAAAAAACTTTTCCTATAGCAACGAAGGCATTACCTTCAGCTGGGAATGTTCGTGGTGAGGGAGAGATTGATTTTAAACTTCCTGCTCAGGAGCAATTACCTCTAGGCTTTTAATTGGGACTGCTTGTGGTGAGATCGTTATGGAATCAACAACAAACAAACAACAGTGTTTCTATCAGCATGACTGTTTAGCTTCGTTTAATGTATTTGCATCTTTCCCAGCTGGGTTTTTTTCTCCCACCGGACTATTTGCCTCAGCATGTTGGAAGATGTCACATCATAATTAAAGATAAACACAAATCAAGTGCTCTTAATAAGAACAAGCAAACAACCGTCAAATGACTCTCTGAAGTCTGAATTCGATTATGGATAATGACCACAGGTTCTGTTGTTGTTGTTGTTGTTGTTGATGGTGATGTTGTTTATGGCAGCAACTAATTCTGTTCCACAGATACGACTGTCATTGGTATTCCCTGTGGAGGTTGTGAAATTTTTCATTTTCTCCTCTGCCTGGTTCACGCCATTTGAAATCAACTTAATTTTTTTCCCCTATTCTGTTTGCTTTCCTGCCTCACACGCTCAGATTGGAGCTGCCCGGTATTGATGCAATCAGAGGTTTGCATCTGATGCACAGTTGGCTGTGGAAATAGGAATCCCCCCCCCCCCTCTCTTTTTATTTATTTATTTCGGCATATGTATACGCAGAGACATACACACAAACAAACAGCGAAAGGCGAAAGAGAAAGCGACAAAGGGCGAGAGAGCAAAAGTAAAACCATATTGGATGCCATAGAGAAACACATTGAGAGATGTATAGCTTATATCCATAAAGAATATTGAGCAAATGTGATCCATCTCTTTGCAAGTCAAATTACCTTATTCTCCTCCATTCGTCAAAGGCGAGGGTGGAGAAAAAATATGATTTTCCTCATCGATTGAATAACAAATGTGAGTGGGCCCCTGATGAAAGATGCATAGGGTGCCACGGCCCCCCTTAGGAGTGATCTTATTAACCCCCAGACACTTAATTTAGCCACTGACCTCCCCATAACCACCTCCCCATAACCCCCCCCCCCTCCCCACACACACACTCGTACATAGTCCAACTCCAACTCCACTCCAGCACTTTTCTCAATCACAGCCTCCGTCAGATTCAGTGTGTCAGTTTGGGGTGGCGTGAGCACTCACATGATTACCATTATTATCTATCAGCTCAAGGAACTGGCCCGCATCCAGAGCAACTCACACATTCACTTACTGCGAGATTATATGGATCTTTACTGATGCAATTGAGAAGATGGTGGCCTTAGGGCACTCCAATTACTTTGGCCTAAAATGTTATTCTGGCGTCTGCTACCCCTTAAGGCAGAGAGGTAGAGCCTCAGGCACGGGAGGAGAGGGAGATGATTTCTATTAGTCAACAGTGCTTCCCTGGTCCCACTAACTGCATCAGTGCTGCATCAGCACAGTCTTCCCTAAACTGGTTAGCGTTCCAGCATTGAGCACAGCATATTATCTTGAATTTTGATTACCCCGTGCAAACGTATGTTTTTGTTTTGAAGCCTAGAAATGCTGGTGATGCACGGCAGTATAAGTTGCTTGGTGATACAAATGTGTTTGTGTGAGTGTGTGTGTGTGTGTGTGTGTGTGTGTGTGTGTGTGTGTGTGTGTGTACACACAACACTTGCTCAGTGGCACTTTGAAAAAGTTCCAAACCATTTGCCTCAGACGCTGCTAAAATAAGTTTCTCACTGACTCACTCCCCACTGTCTGTCGGCGTTCGTGTCTTTTCTTTCTCAGCATCACCATGAATACAAGCCTCTCTGTCTGCCTTAGTTAATGAAATACAACAGAGGAGCAGAACTAGAGGTTCCCATTAGTCACCAGCTGTGATTGGAGCTAGGAATATACAGTCATGTCAACGTGTCTGGGCAGGTTTTTCAACAGTACAGACCTTTTTCATGAGAGTGGGGTTGGTGACCTGAGCGCGCATATCAAAGCATGCACGATTCCTCTGTCTCTACCTCTCCTCTCTTCAAGGACACATTGCAATCATTTCTTCCTCTTTTTTCCCTCAAAGAAAGTTCAAAGTGATTGTAAAATGTCATGTCAGGATGAAAAATGGATTATCAAGCGGGAGAGAACCGTGGAACAACAATGAAGGACAAATGTCAGGACTCTAGGCGACTTCATCACTGAAATATCTTTTCCTCTTTTTGTGTCTTAGCCTGTATGATTCTATTATAATCAAAACAGAGTCGTGTGATGGGGGCCAAAAAGTTAAGGTTGATCAGCTCTCCAGGGTAGTTTTGTACAAATAGGCATTCAGCAGAATTTTACCAAAGTGCTCAATACATAAATCTTCGGTGCCCTTTCAAGCACAAAAGCTAAAATGCACCCGACTGTAGTTAGAGATAGATTGGAGAATTTTTTTTTATATAGACTGGGGAAAAGTTTGCTTTAGTTTTCATCACTTCATATTAAGTGGAGAGGTTCATCTATGGAAGGGTGGACATATCAGCAAAGCCCTTAGGAGGATACGTCACTCTAAAAATCTTAGAACCCTAGAATCTTAGAATCTTAGAAGTAAAACAGTTTATGGACTAAGATATGTGCATCTCTGAACTGCCTACTCTTTAATTCTTAGAACCTTATGGACTAAGATATGTGCACATCTGAACTGCCTACTAAAACACCTTATGGACTAAGATATGTGCATCTCTGAACTGTATTAAAAAAATTCCAAGCTTTTTGCACTAGCATTTCTTCCATCTCTCTTTGCAAGAACATTTATTTTGGCTGATTTTCTTTCTGTAGAAGGTAGCTGTTAATTCACATTCTCCATGTGACAAAAAAAACTATTCCCCAATTGAAATGGATATATTTTTACATAATTTGAACACAGTTATGAATCTTCAAAAGTAGCACACTTTGCTCTAATGGTACAGACTAGCAATAACTGGCTTGTCATAACAAAAATATGTCCCTGCTGTGATGCAGAGCAGAGCAGATACATTTGTGTGTGTGGGTGGGAGTGTGTGTGTGTGTGTGTGTGTGTGTGTGTGTGTGTGTGTGTGTGTGTGCGGGGGGGGGGGGGGGGGCATTGATGTGAAACTGAACATATCATAAGTGTGTTCATTGGCGTGTGTGTGAATGGGTATGTATGTGTGAGAGCTTCTGTTTGTATTTGTATGTGTGGGTCCATTAGGAGGCATGCTTCCCTCCACAGCTCACTGGCCACTAAGCAGGCTTGAGAGATGTAGCTGTGGACTGATTAGATATGTCAGTACAAGTACAGGCACTCATGTGGAATTGGGTCTGGGGATAAGGGATGTGTGTGTGTGTGTGTGTGTGTGTGTGTGTGTGTGTGTGTGTGTGTGTGTGTGGAGGCACCTCTTCATGATGAGATGCTCAGCTCCCCGAAAGCACAGCAAAAAAAGGAGATCCTTTTTAAATAGGTATCATTAGAGCTTCACAAGCCTGAACCAAAAGTAGCTAAAAGTAGCAAGGTTTCTTTGGCACCAGATTTATGGCAAAACCACTTCTTCAGCCTTATGCTTATTTCAAGTGCCAAAGGGAGACTTTAATCACTGCAGGGGGGGGGGGGGGATGACCCCTTGCTATCAAAAAAGCGTCATCTAAATGTTATTACAATGGAGATTTTTATAGGTTCCGCACCGCCAGTTTTGAGACTAGCAGATGCCACCAAATCGTAGCATGGAGCAGCCAGCCGAAATCAGGCTCAGTTTCTTATTGTGAAACTTAAGTATGCTGATAATCAATTACATATGCTGATATAGGGCTATAGGCTATAGGGAGGGGTGTAAGTCATGACAAAAGAGCAGCTACAGCGATGGCTGTGCCTGAAAAGGTTAGCAAAGATGCTACAGATAGATACATTTGTTGAAATCTGAGCAGAAAGTGGTATGGTCTGATGTTCCTCTTACGTCTCTTGTTCCTTTGGGTTCAGTAAGCTTGATTTTCCATCTGCTTCTGCTTAGGTTGTTGTTGCCAGTAACAATCTTCAGACATTTTGATGCTATATTATGCCACAGTCAATTCCAAAGTCATTTTAGTCTGTACCCATTATTGCAGTTAGACTGTGGAATGACAGAGAGTGGTGCTGGCACTGCTGATATTACATATTTCATAAGAGTCAATAGACAGGACTGGAGTGAATTGATAGGGATCGTGGAGGTTTGTGTCTGCTAAATAACAGTATGTCCACTTTGAAAGAGTGAGGCATGTATAGGGTGTTGGTGGCACAGTAGTTAGCGTCGCTGCCCTCCAAGCGTTCAGCCTGGGCTCGATTCCCACCCACTGCAGGATGTCTATGCATGTCTGCTGAATACCGGACCTTTACATTTGGGAGGTAAAGGATGACCTGCTAGACCTGATTGGTCTGAACGGCTGTAAATACACAGAGTATACACTCATTTGGGAGGTAAAAGATGAGCTGCTAGACCTGACTGGTCTGGACGGCTGTCCCATTCTCAAAAGGACACAGAGTATACACTCATTTGGGAGGTAAAGGATGTCCCATTCTCAAAAGGACACAGAGTATACACTCATTTGGGAGGTAAAGGATGTCCCATTCTCAAAAGGACACAGAGTATACACTCATTTGTCAGCTGTTGATCATGTCTTACTATGGCTCCCTCCCACATGTAGCAGGTGAGGAGCTCTAGACTGTTCATTTCCCCACAATGTGCCTCTGTCAGACCTGCCTTAACTGGAGAGCATCCTTTTCCCCTCTTCCAGAGAGTGTGTGATTATGGCAGTGGTTGCTAACGGTGTGATGTGTTGCAGACCAAACTGTCCAAATAAGGTATTATGTATTTACGCTGCCGCAATGGCAAAGCCCCAAACCCAGAATTATTAAAACTGAATCCCTGAGCTTAAAATGGGATCAGACCGTTTTTCCCTCCCATGGACAGACAAGGTTTTGGCAGGTCAAGCCAGTCGCCTTGCGAATCACCACAAATCTCTGGCAGATTGAGTGTGGTGCAAAGCTGTACACTCCACTCTGCTGCCAAAAAACCTGAGCGGGTCTGGTCCGAACGGCGGTTGCCGGTTGCGGAGTATTTGTAAAAAAAAGATGACACCCGTGTTATAGAGTGCACTTGTAAGTAAGATGCATCCGAGACTTGGATCCAAAACAACATGACAACTTTCATGGGCGCTGTTATTGAGCACCCTCTCTCTGGTCTCGTTATTGCACGCTCAGAAAGCGGAAAGTAGGACGATGCATCAGCTGCCTCGGGAGGATCGCAGCACACCGTTCGCATCCCTCTCCCTGCCTCTTTTGTGTCTGTGCCAGCCATGCCCAGGACTAGTTTTTTTCTCTCTGTGCCGTATCACTTTTCAGTTAAAGGCAATCCGCTTTAATGACATGGCATGGTTTGTGTTTCTTATTAAGATGGGGCTGAGATAGGCTTATTGTTGCAAATGTAATTAGTTGTAGGGAGATAAGTGAAATAGCTTGGAGTGTAATAAAACCGCAGACACTTTATAAATTTGTCCAACCGTCTTAGAAGGTAGCTTGTGTTCCCTCATTGTAGTTTCCACTTGACTTGGTAGGTTTACACAATAGAACCATAAACATTACTAAATACATTTCTGAATTATACTTAATAAGGTTGCTTTTAGTTCTAACTTTTCTATCTCCCTTTGCATTGATTGGAATAATATAGTGTGAGCCCAGTCCAATTTGATATACCTATGCTCCCCTTTAAAGAAAATGTTAGCGAGGTGACTGAGCACAAAGAAGGACCCGGATCATTCATATTTTGCCTTTTACAGCCGACACCAGTCCATCTATCTCTTCCGAAGGCTGAGACCTTTCTTACGGTCTCTGTGGGAGCGAACACGACTGCTTTATCATCCAGAGCTGTGCCCACTGCTCAGAGTGGCTCCGGTGCATGGACAGCATGCCACTAGCTGTCACAAATCTCTCTCTCCCTCTCTCTCTCTCTCTCTTTCCCTGACGGTCTCTCTCTGTCTCTTTCTCTCACTCCCTGGCCCAGACGTGAAATCAATGGGGCCTCTTGAGACCCTCCATCACCCAAAATATCTGCAGTGTGATGGCGCGAGTGTAGCGCGGTCGATAAGAGGGTCTGGCTTGCCGAGATGGGAATCGTGTAGAGTATACGAAAAGGACTACACCAGGAAGACATATGAGTCTCACTTTAAAGAGAGGACTCTTCTCTTTCTTAGTGCAAGGACATGTGATTGGGGATTGGAGAGTGATAGAGATAAAGACAAAGAGAAGGAAAGAGAAAGAGCGAGAGAGAGAGAATGAATGATAGAAATGAAGAGAAGGGAATCAGGGCACGTACGGGTCTTAACACCAGCAACTCCCCGGAGAAATAAAAGCAAAAATGACTAATCTCTTTCCCCCTTTCTTGTGTCCCTCTCTCTGACAGTGACAGACTGCAGGCTCATGCTGGACGGCCTGCAGAGATACAGCCCCATGCCCATGTACCTGCCCGTCCAGTACCGCGTCCTCAACGCTGAGTCTTCCTTCTTCCTGAAGGAGGCCAACCAGGACATCATGAGAAACTCCAGCCTGCAGGCCCGCACCGAGCTCTTCTTCATCCAGCAGGCTCACAGGACTCCGCTGGTCAACGCCAGCTACGGGCCCTACACTGTCCAGCAGCCCGTGCCCATGGACCTGCTTGGGCCTTCCCAGTTTGGAAGCCTGTCCTCGGCCACC
The DNA here is from genome assembly GCF_900700415.2 of Clupea harengus. Taxonomy (NCBI): domain Eukaryota; kingdom Metazoa; phylum Chordata; class Actinopteri; order Clupeiformes; family Clupeidae; genus Clupea; species Clupea harengus. The sequence continues at coordinate 5,881,726 of NC_045163.1, read as the reverse complement.
GCCTCAGCCTCGCCCTCTTCGCCGCCCCTCTTCACCTTCAACTGGAAGGTGCAGACCTACATCATCAGCGAGCGCATCTACCCAAGCTGGCCCAAGGTGCAGGTGCTGTTCTATGTGTCGGGCCGCGACTGGGACGACTACACCGCCGTGGACCGGCTGCCGTGCGTTCGCATGTTCGCCTTCTACGAGACCCAGGAGGTCCGCGGCACGTGCCGACTAAAGGGCGAGCTGGGCATGTGCGTGGCCGAGCTGGAGCCGCTGGCCAGCTGGTTCAGCCCGCCCAGCGTGGTGCCCGGCAAGCAGCGAGCCCCCGAGCAGGCCGAGGGCACCCCCGTCGAGCTCTACTACATGGTGCAGTTCACCGACGGCGGCGAGTGCAACCCGGAGGACTCCCGCAAGCCGGCGGGCATCCGCGCCGCACCGCAGCCCGGGCCCATGGGCTACTTCTCAGGCCCCACGCCCATGCGGCGCATCGGGAGCGTACGCCTCTACCAGCCCCTCTCCGAGCTGAGGCTGGACAGCACGTTTGTGGTGATGCTGCCCTCCAGGCCCATGCGGCAGAGGGAGACAGTGTCAGCCTTCCTGGCCGCCTCCACCCTCTCTCCCTTGGACATCTTCACCCTGAGGTGAGTGCCAGTATAACACAAGGCATGTCAGAGCCTCCCCTGTTGTTGAAGCGAGCCATTTATCTTCTGTTGTTGTAATTTTCCTCTCATGTTTTATTTATAGAGTCCTGTTTTCGCTTCTTTGAGCAAACTCCAGCCAACTCTGCGACAAGCCGATGTTTTCTTGTTTACTTACCAAAACTGATAGAGGTACAAATGAAGAAAAGAAATTAAGAGGCTGTGTGAATTGATAGTTATGTCTAACAATAGATGCAAAAGACATATTAATGCAATTCTCCGTTCGCTCGGTTCAGTTAATCAGAGATATGCTCGGCTGCACGCGCAGGTTTAACCCAATTTAAAATGCACGCATTGTGTTGTCACGTGCGGTATGTCTATACATTTTTTTATTTACTGGGCCATATGTTTAAACACTTGAAAATGTAATTCCCCTTTCGAGCTGACACTACAAAAGGAAGGGACATTTTATTATTGATTCATTGAGCGTACAGGCAACTAATTAGATGATTTTTTTTTTCTTCTGGCAAAAAAAAAACAAACAAAAAAACATGGCGACCCTTGAAGATCCTTCTCCGTGAGTGCAGGATGCAAATGAGCATGGAGGCATCAGCAACTGGTGCGCCGGCCGCTCCGGTTTTAAATCATGGGCGGATGAAATCCTCTCTCTGGCTCTGACTGATGCTCTGACAAAGGCGCGCTGCCAATCTGTCACCCTGGGCGAGCAGGGTATTAGGCAAGCCTTACTGCTTTTTCCTCACATGAGTAATGATGAAGTCCCGCTCAACTCGGCACTGGTGTTAGTTTGGGGGTTGCCTCTGTTTATTTAGCCAGCACTTGATGCCTACGAAGATGCCTGTTTTTTTATTTATTCCTCTCCTTTCACTCACTCTCCTTGCCCAGTTGTTTCTGTGGAATGGTCAAAATGTTTGTGTCGTGCCGGAGTGCTAGTCAAATGCGGACTGCTTTAATCAGTAACAAGAAACCCCGGGAAGCGTGCCTTGTTTGTTCTTAGTTCTGACATCTGTGGTGGTTTTAATGTGGTTAACGGGCCGTTTTAAATTAATGCAGTATGGTAGGTGCAGTGCAGCAATGGGCTTATGATGTGGGGTGCCAGGGAGGATTATGGGCTCCTGCTCAGCTACTTTGCGCTACGGCTGGTATGTGTATTTGTACCTTCACTCGATAAGATCCTTGAAAGGGATTTGTTCTCGTTTTTCATCGTCCGGTCTCACTGGTTAAACGTCTTTGTGCACGCTCCAAGTCTCCAGCCCCCAGCAGAGATAGGCACGGCTCCGCTTTCTGTGGGCAGGGCTCCAGGGCCGCCACCGATTTTTGCTGTTAGCAGTGGTCGTCTGAAGCCTGCTGATACAGAGTGATTTTTTTCTCTCTACAGTAGTGTTCCTGGCCTGATTAGGTGTGTGTGTATGCATGAATGTATGTACGTGTGTGTGTGTGTGTGTGTGTGTGTAAGTGTGTGTGTGTGTGTGTGTGTGTTTGTGCGTGTGTCTGTGTGCGCACATTTGAACCAGACTGCTCCATCTCCCCACCTGCCCTCAGGATAAGCCGCCCCCGGCCTGGTCCTCCTGGTGTTTCCACAGATATGAAGAGCGAAAGACAGCCAGCTCTCGCTGCCGCCCTACTCCATCGCCTGCTCATAACCACCAGCCCAGCAGGCAGGCTAAGCATGCCTCAGAGCTCTTGTGGAGTGTTCCCTGTCAGACAGCCATTCAGAGGTCGTCCAACGTGTAGCATAATCAGAATTTTTTAATTTTTTTATTTGAATGTATTTACTAGTTTTGCACCACCGCTGGTCTTTTTCCTTCACGCGATTAAGATGTAGCGCTGTTCATAGAGAAAAAGACAAATGGTTCGCCTTTTATGGAACCCTGGTGGGAAAGTTTATATGTGTTCAGCTGCAGGGAGATTTTGTAACTTCTGAGAAAAAATGGTGGTGACTAAACATTAAAAAAAAGGTGTAAAAATGGGGTGTTGCATTTGCCAAAGGCCCAGCCCAAGCTTGTCACAGAGTCACCATGACCATGAGTTGTACGAGGGGAAAATTCCTCATTGTTGTTAATAGGATTACGCAGCTGCATTTGTCTTTGTGTATCCAATGGGAGGTAGAAATGGAAAGTATTACCTTTTTCACCGCATGTAAAAAAAAAAGAAGAAAATGTGCCCCCAGGTTACAACAGCGAGACTACTCTAGCAAATGCCATTAGAGCTGGCATTTCAGCTCTTTCCTTTTTTTCCCCTCACACAAGCTCAGCACACCAATACACTTACACATGCTGAAGACTACACACAACGCACGCATGAATCTGTGCGTAGGTTAGACCAGCCTCTCCCCTCACAGCAAGTGGTGCACTGCCTCTTACCTCATTAGCGTATCAGAGAGCAGTAACAGGTTGAGATGGGATTTACACCTCATTCATAATGTATATGGTATCATGCGCGCCTCCTGAACAAATTAACACCCTTTCAAAGGATAAATAGCCCCTCCTGTATTGTAATTTTTGACTACCCAATTTCACACGTTTCTATCAGTCCCTCAAGGGCTCCTGTTAATGAACACAAACAAATAATCTCTTTTTTTAGAGAGAGAGAGGGAGAGGGTGCTTTTGCCTCATCCTGTGGCATTGCATGGCTTTTGAATCGTTCTCTTTTAGGAAATGTCCAGAACTGAATAAAAAGGGGAGCTCCAGGTTAATCTGGACATTTGTTCTTTTGACACCTCCAATCCCAGTTCATTCTCATTCCATTCTACAGTCTTGAGAAATCCATCCTAAATCCCTCTGTTTAAGATGATTATACCCTCAAGGTGAGAGGGGTGAAGAGTTGAAAATGACATTTTCCAGAACTATGTTATAATTAGTTATTTGACAAAAAAGCTCTTACACTTCTCTCTCTCTCTCTCGTTTTTTCTCACTCTCTCTCTCCTGTCCCTCAACGTCTTTCTCTCCACCATTTTCATCTGAATTTCTCCAGCCATGTATTTTTCATATGCCCCTTTAGTATATATATATAAAAGGATACTCCTTGTGTCAGGAGGGCTCCCTGTGAGCCTGGCGCGGGTACCAGAACAGAACTGAACCTGATTAACTTGCCACCGCAGCTTATCGAGCGAATCCTCCCCATTCTACCCTCTTCCCCCCTGGGGTCGCCCCGCTCCTGTTTACTTTGAAGGCACAGACGTGCTTCATCTGGCTATTAATAAGTAATTAATGATTTGCATGCAGAGGGAAACTTGTTCGCTCGTGAATGCTAGTTTGATTCTGCTCGCCGCGCCGCCTGCTTCCACAAAGCAATCAGCGCGACGCCTGCAGCGAATAATCTCATCGCACACATTTCCGCCTAATGATTTTTAATACTTCTCCTCCCATGACTTCGCTTGCTTGGCAGTGACAGACGCCTGTCAAGAGCAAGCAGGGATGATGGGAAATGTATGTCGACTTTCATAAGTTTGTTTTGCCTTTAATTTATCTATTTGGTCCAAAGTATTTGGAAGGGATTCATGACAAGACTTTTTTTTTACATTTCCAAAAGTATTCACAAGTAAGACATCAACATACCTAAACAGCAGGGGAAAATAAATAATACATGAAACTGTGAATACATATTCTTCTCAGTGGAGTTTGTGTTGTCATACTTTCAAGTCCAACATATATTGGGCTACAATAATACAATGTTCTGTATACTATGTTCTACATATTTCTCAAGTAGTTTCTGGCATTATCCTGTATGAGAGAATAGGTAGCACTTTTGCCATATTATACAGTCGCGTTACTGAGCAGACAACCTGCAGAGAATTTAGTTCTACGACAGTTGTTCTACGTCAGTTCACATATCACAATTTCTCACTCAACTCTTTTTCTTGTTTACTTGAAGTTATGAAAGTCCACAGTGTCCGAAAAAGCCTGGGAGATGTTGAGGCATTGTTTTTGTGCTGTCCCTCTGAAGTCTCGTGCCCTGGCTGGATGTGCAGACATGGCAGAGTTCAGTGCTACAAACAGCCCGTGCAATGCTAAGGTCAGGTCACGTTTCCCTTTGGGAGATCCCTGCTGTTTCTCCCCCACGGCTTTGACTTAACTTTCTGTTGTTTGTGATTCAGAACCAGGGCCTCTGATCTCGTGGTCTCTGAATCGAGGATGACATTTCCCCCAAAGCACGAGACTCTGCACTCCAGCTACTTCTTGACTTTATTTCATTTCCTTTGTTTTGCGCCTGAGGACGCGCCCATTTGTCCCCGTCATTACAAGCACGTCAACAGAAGCTTGGGATGTTGATGATGTTTAGCCGCGTGGGTGAGAGAGAGCTCACAGAGCGTCTTTCGCCCCTTAGGTTAGTGAAAGTCGGCTTTTGTTGTGCCTCAGTTCGTGTGCCGTAGCTATAGCAACATTCAGTGAGTCAGGTGAACAGAATTGTACCCAAAGGGCACGTATGCAATACTTTGTGGAGAGACGCACTGCTGGAGTGGTTTGTAAATAAATGCAGCGTTTTTATTGTGTTTATTCCCCTCCCGGTAGTGCATGTTGAACCACGCAGGGTTGGGATAAAAGCCATTTTAAGATGAAAGGCTTCAACTTAGCATCTGAGGAGAGGTCTCCTACAAGGAGAATAAGCGATCAGATAGAGCATCAGATGAGCTCGAAAGCGCCTTGACATTTTGCTAAATCTCCCTCTCTAAATGGTTCCCCTGGGGGGAAGCAATTGGGAACATTTTCATACCATATTCTTTACCCCCAAGTCGCAGCGATGGCCTCATTCTGACCATCAGTTGGTGGGGGCTTAGTTGGGGGTGAGGCCTTGATCTCCCCCAGCATGCGTTTGGTTTTTGGAGCGTTGCCCTCACTGAAGTCTGTGGGTGGCTAAGCCTTGATCTGCTCGCTGCGTTGGGTCTCTTGTCAGGTCAGATAATCCTGGAATCATCAGATAACAGCGCTAGCATTGATAATCGCTAAACTGTGTTGATCTTACCCCCTCGGCGCACATTTATGCACATACAAAAATATCGCTAAACGAATATAAAAAAAAAACGGCAGAGGAAGAACATCACATTTGTAGCCCAGAGCTTATCTAGCAAAAAAACAGAGAAGAAAGACCCCTAAAAATGCCTGCTGAGCTGGAGCTTATACCCCATGGACCAAGACTGGAGTGGGTACCCTGGGAGAGATGGAGACAGTAGGAGAGAAGAGAGAGAGAGAGAGAGAGAGAGAGGGAAAAAGGTGTGGTTGTCTCCAAACTCTGCGACAAGGCATGTTTTGTGTGTGTGTGTGTGTGTGTGTGTGTGTGTGTGTGTGTCTTACATTCTTTCTCCCATCGCAGTGTAATGTGCTCTGAAAGGCACAGAGGAACAAAGGCAGAGCGAAGCATTTGGAGTCTCTTCCGGGGCTGAGCTGATACCAAAAGCTGCCCAAATGTCTCCTATTCACGGCCATCTCTCCTGGGATGTCATTTGTCAGTGCTGTCAACTCGCAGAGATCACGGCGGGTCCCTTTCGTATGTGCTTCGTCTCTCTGGGTCTCTTCCTTTCTGTGGGTTTGGTTTATCTACATGTCTTGTTTTATATGTATGGATGTCTTGTATATGTGTGTATGGTGCGTGTGATAACATACATGATTATTGATCCATGGAGAGCAGATGCATTGTTAAGACACAAGAGCTGTAACACAGAGTTTGATTGTTAAAAATCCCCCCCCCCCCCCCCCCCAAAAAAGAAAAGAAAACAAGAAAAGAAGTTCAACACTCCAGTAAGTCTTCAGTCAAACGGTTAAAACATACATAATTACAATCCAACAACGTTTTCCCTCCACGGATGATATAAAATAAAAACAAGCCAACAGCAACCGCCATGTGTTAAAGTGCGAATGCACCTACCCAGAACGCTGATGCTGTGGCTGTAGCTGGGCTGTTGTTTGTTGTGTTTGATAGCCTCTGAAGTAAACTCTGAACTCTGCTGCCAAGGGACAAACAGGTGGAAGCTGACCCACACATATCCCCACTATACACAGTCACAGAGTGGTATCATAAAATACACTCTCTTATAAGGTCATGTCAACTATAAAGCACACATACTAATTCCCAATCCCACTGTTTGTGTATGTCTGGATGGCTGTATCTCTCTTACACACACACACACACACACACACACTCCACACCAACATCAAGTTAGAATCCTGTCTGCTTGGCCACCCCACTCTACTTGGTTAGATGAGTATGAATCCTAAACTAGATAAGAGTAGATGGGAGTCTTCTAGCCCGTGGTGAGCTCTTAAAGGGTCCTCTCGCCTTCGCCTCTCAGCCCAGGGGATCCCCTGCCGTTTGACTACTGTACCACTGCTTCTATTTCTACTTTAGCCCCCCTGGGCTTGCAAAGGCCGTGACGAAGACGAGAGCAGGCGGTCGAATGAAGGCAAGCAAATTGAGCAGATGCCCCTGTGGCCGCTCCTCAGACAGAAAAACCTTCAATCACAGAAAGGCTAGCTGACCCACAGAAACCAGCCCAGGTACAAATAACCCCACAACATCCTTGGGGGAACAATCATCTCTCGGGCTGATCTAGCACTCGAATGGATTAGGCATCATTCGCTGGCCTTTTGTCACATGGCTACATGAGGGGGCCGCTACTTCATGCTTAAGATGAGGTTTAATACCTTACAGCTGGTTTTTTTTTGTGTGTGTAATCACACGAGGCATGAATACAGAGCGCTGGCTGGCTAGGGAGTCGGCTTCGCCTCAAGGCTACCAACTCACTTTTGCAGCATTAGTTCTGAGGAGTTCTGAGGAGTCTGCTTTGGTCTCTGTAAATATCTCCAGGCGGAGTAGGGAGACATGTAAAATGTAAGCTGAGCTCAGGGCGCTCTGGCAGCAAATACGTGATATTGGGGGTGCAAATAAGTTTGAACGGCGCTCGTTGGGGGTGCCATCTTTAGAGCATCCTGTGCTTAATATCTGCGTGCGTGGAGAATTGGACTCACTTGATAAGAGAACAGACGTACGGACGAACGGTCTTCCGCTATTTTCAGACAGCTCTCTTGCTTTCCACAGAGTGCCCGCAGATACATCTTCAAACATTAAGAATGCACAAACACCTATGGTTAAGGGCTGCACAGTAATCATTGTGAGCACACTTAGCGGGGCAGTACATTACGTTTCTGGTACTGTGTAGACGAGTTGGAAAAGTTTAATTTTGAGTAAAACGGTTGAGTACATCATTTTTGAAACCGAAGTTGGTATCAGTGGTCTGATCAGGAGATTCCGGAAATGTTTGGATTGGATGAGACCGCAGAAAATCAAAGAAAGGAAATCAAAAGAAAAGTTTCTTTTTTTTTTAAGTGTTAGATGCTGTGAGTGCCGTTTCATTAAATATTTTTCTGATAAAAACAAACAAACCAACCGACTTCTTGGTGAGTAATCAGATAAAACCTGAGAAGTCAGTAAATTACTTCAAACATCAAATTACAAAGCAATTCTTTCCCCCACAATCTAAGGCAAAACTCGATGGCACTTCAGGAGGCAGAAATTCTTTTTTGTTCAAATTACATTTTGTGTTTCTATATAATCATATTCTGAGTGTCAAAGCAGAAGATCCAGAAAAGTTTTGAAAATGTTGGAGGTACTTCAACTCAAACCCATACTGTTTACTGTGTGTAATGTGTAATGTACTATACAATTATATTAAAATAACACATATGTAAACAGAATAAATACATGCAGTTGGGTTTACATAGAAGTGTATTTAATATATTTAAGAAAATTGATTGCAAGATCAGTGATCCAAGCAGCTACTGTCAGAGAGAGAGTCAAGTCAGTATGTTAGTATCTCTCTCACTGCTAAGTAAGAGAAGGAAGAGAAGGCTCAGAGAAGGAACATAGTTGCACAACTTCAGCACAAAGTTAGGGGCTTGTCACCTTGTGAAAGGGCACCTTCATTTTCCCCATCTCCCCAGTAGCATTCCTCTCTCTCTATCTCTGTGTGTGTGTGTGTGTGTGTGTATGTGTGTGTGTGCGCAGGTGTGTTTGTGTGTGTGCAGGTGTGTTTGTGTGTGCAGGTGTGTTTGTGTTTGTGTGTGTGTGTGTGTGTGTGTGTGTGTGTGTGTGTGTGTGTGTGTGTAAAGACGTGCCTTTTCCCGCACCTGCTGATGTGACTGTTCAGCGGTGGCCAGCAGCCCCAGTAATGAAGTGCAAATCAGGATAATATGCTCACTGATGCGCTGGCTTTTAAAGATCAGCCCAAATTGATTTAGGCCCAGCTCTGCTGAGGCATTAACAAATAACAAAATGGAATATAGCAAATATATGTGCCTGGGCACAGAAATGTCACCCCCCCACCCGACGCTCCTCAGTCCCCTTTGACAGATGCAGAGAGCAGGCAGGTGAGAGGTGGTACAAGTAGTACTCTCAGAACCAGGCAACGGGCTGCATCCAAATTACTTATTTAAAAGGAAGGAAGGAAGAGAGAGAGAGAGAGAGAGAGAGAGAGAGAGAGAGTTGTGGTGGGGAAGGAGGTGCGGAAGGAGGTCAGGTATTGCTCTGTATACCTGACCTCCTTCCCCACCTCCTTCCCCACCACAACTCTCTCTCTCTCTCTCTCTCTCTCTCTCTCTCTCTCTTCCCCAGGGATCTGGTGCACGCGTGTGAAGGCGCTGAATGTGTGATTATGCATACATACTGTACATATTGTGGCATATTATCAAAACGTATTATGGGTTGCCATCAACCTGATGAGTTGTTATTGGTTATCAATAACATTTCAATATTCACCAACCACAGGGGTCATCTAATTTAGCTCAGGTCAGCTGATGAGTCAGTGGCAATGCCCTTTGACCTTCAGGCTATCGGCTATGTGTGATAAATAGGCATTAAGTCAGCTTGGCTAACTGTCAGCTTGATAAATCTGTCATCTTGATGAAGGGTCCATGAAATGGCAGAGGTGAGTTTAAAACCTCCCCCTTGCTCCTGTTTGCCTCATGCAATGACTGTAAAACCCCACTCAACTAGTTTGGGTTCTTCAGGCCCCCTGTGTGAGAAGTTCTTAAGTCTGAGGATCTTTACAATTAATGATCTTATTACACCATAATGAATAGGCAATGAGATGTAACCATCCGGATTAAATTGTTTCAATGAGTGAAAAGATTAATTATGACTGTTATGACTTGAATGAAAAAAAATCGTGTTTATTTTATTATCTCTTTATTTCACTGACATGCATTGATGTTCTTTTTCTTATCATTTCCAAATCAATAATGGATGCTCTTCAGATAAAAACCCTAACAGCTATGACTAAAGCTGGGCTGTAAATTATGCTTATCTAAGAAATCAAAAGCTAAAACATCCTAATCAGATTCAATTAAAAACTATTCAAATTCGCATCAGCACATTTGTGCACTTGAAGCCGATTTATGTGGAAATAACCCGGTAATGTGCAAGAAACTCATTCATTGCTTGGGCTCATATTTAAAATTCCATAAGAATTTAAATTTAATCTCTCTCCCAAGGCTATTGAATTTATATTGAATGCAGAGCATATTTTTGTTAGCCTGCAACATCAGACATGCTATAGCATTAGCGACCCTATTCTCCCCAGCCATGTTGGTTAATACATCCACTGTGCTATTCTTTAGGGAGTAGGCTAAAAGCTAGCCCAAGATTGAGTTGGTCTCCAAATGGTTTCCTGCATTTATATTTTCCAGTTTAGTTGTGTGTGTGTGTGTGTGTGTGTGTGTGTGTGTGTGTGTGTGTGTGTGTGTGTGTGTGTCTCTCTGTGTGTGTGTGTGTGTGTGTGTGTGTGTGTGTGTCTGTGTGTGTGTGTGTGTGTGTGTGTGTGTGTGTGTGTCTGTGTGTGTGTCTCTGTGTGTGTGCATTTGGGATAGTGTTAACAGCCCTTTTCCTTAAGCCATGACACTATCTTGGCTTGTAGTACAGTTGTAGAAGAACTCAACATGAACCAATTTGCCTGTGCAGTCAAATGCAGAGTCAGGCGCCCTCCTAAGCTGCACAAACACAGAGAAATGTGAGTGCGGTTTACACACGGCTTCCTCTCAGCCGCACACATAGGTGGAGTGTTTCTGAGACTTTCTAAGACTATCACTTCATGTACATGTTCAGTTTTGCTTTTACTTTTCCCATAGAAAGTTTGTGACCTCTGTCCAAACCTGCAGACAGACAGACAGTCTGATCTTGCCTGCTCTGACCCAGTGAGGCCGTCAGCCTTCCCAGCCTGCCCCACGCTCGTGGTCCCCCTGGCTAATCCGCACTATGGTCTTCCCCTGATTACATTGCTATCCCTCATGCAAACCCTTCTAAATATTGGATCTAGTCTGGATGATCCACCTTAACCTAACATCCTCCATAAAAAATATGAATTTTGATCTGCTTGATCTGAGGCCCAGGTCAGGGTGGACTTAGCCCAGAAAAGACAGGCATTCAGTCCAGTCGTGTTTGGGCCCGATCCGTGTGAAAGGATTGGCACTACTGACCCCCAGAGCCAGTGGCCCCTCCACAAGAGTCTGCCCACAGTGTGCTCTGCCATGTGGCTTGGTTACTATAGATTTACAAGTGCTGGCTTTCATAAGCCCCGTAAGAGCATGAGCCTTGGTGAATCTGTATTTTTGTGTTTCTACCCACCCCTTCTTCAAGGTTATCGGGTGTACGATTTCTTAATCCTTTAATGCAATGCAATGCAAATAACCAAGTGACACACTTTTTGTTTTTACTGGTGATATTTTGTACCCTCCTGCCAAGGCAGGTTGAAATGAAGAGCAAAACATACGTGTGTCGCACATGCCCTAGACATACATCAGAGACTGCTGTTTAAAGAGGAGTTGTGGTCGAGACTCCAAACCAGGACAGTTATTTTTTTATAAGCCCCAGCAATGCACCAGGGAGCCATTTGGCCATCGTTTAAGTTTGTCATTTCATCGTAATGGGAATGTTGCTCTGCCGAGACCTGATTTTCTAAATCATCCCGTAAATCACACCGAGTCCTTTGGGAGAGCCTCTCTCATTAACGGGAGCAAGGAGGCAGCAGTTGTTTTTCTTCTCTTGAAGTGATGATCAGTTGCATTACATTTTTTAGCAATGCTTTCGGAGTAGGTTTGTACAGCGTTGCTCCGTCTCATTTCTTTTCAACCCCACTGACTGCTGAGTGACCTGAGCAATTGACCATGTGAGCAGCACCTTTCGCCAGAACCAGTTAAGAATTGGTCCAGTTATTCTTAGATGGAATTGAAATTTTAATAGCAGAGGTTAGGCATTGATTACTGCTCATAAGGCCATAAAACTATAAAGACCACGCTGATGAAATATTGGGCAAAGCCGTTCTTTATTTTGCCAGTTTCTGACTCAGAGCACAAATATACATATTGAATAGTCTGGACGGATGGTGTGAATCACAGGTGGGTCTGACTCGCCCTCATATAACTATACGGCACATCTCCCTGCAAACAAACCTGTGTAATGTCACTCTAGTGGTGTGAAATAGTGAAAGGTAGTGTATCTCAAAGTCAAATATATTCACTATTGAGTGGAGAGGCAGAGGACGGCCCAGACTACAGCATGCGAGCCCTAATGCGCTAACAATGTTAATTGGTTACCTAGGAGTATTATTAGGTATGATTGAAACATCTGTTGGCTGAGTATTTTTGGAATTCAGCCCCTGCATTGTGATTAAAGTGGTGGATGACTATTAGCCTCGAGCAGACTGTGAAGTCCCAAAAGTCAGTCTATCCAAAAGGCCATGATGAAAAATCAGGCGTAAAAAAAAAAACAAAGACTCTTCTGGCCTTTTTTTTACTCTCAAACTCTTTCATTCGTTGACATTTCATTACCTTGCAGAGTAGCGGTGCATTCCACTCCGGTAATTACATGTTTTCATATTTACTCAAACAGATGCTGCTATACCCCTTCTTTCAATCACCATCTGGTTTCCATAGAGACCACAGCATCACAGTTAATCTTGTGAATATCTTCTTTTTCGCCAGCCTTAATCACAAGTTTTATGCCGTGGTCCATTCTAGTGTGAATTTTCCCCGCCACAATAGCGCAGCGGAACTGTAGACATATGCCCTGTCTCCTAGCTGAGCTGCTTGGAGAGTCTCACTCACTTGACCTTGCCACATTTATGGCCCTTCATGTCAATGATTTCACAGTCAGTCAAGGCAGCTGATACGTACAGTGTATCAATAACCAGCAAGTCAATAGACAGAGCCACACAGCATTTACTCAAGAGGCCAGAATGAAACAGTTCAAGACAAGTCAAAGAGTTTATTGTCGCATACACCAAATTGCTTCAGCGTAGCGAAATTCTTAAGACCAGTTGTGTGTGAACGTGGGTTTTTCACACACTGAAATAGACTCAGTTGATGAGAGCGCCCCAAGTGATTTTAAGTCAGTAAGATTCATTCAGTGTATTTACGGTAATTCACTGTTTTTTTCCCACATCAATGAGGACAGTGTTTCTTTTCATCTTAGTCTCTGTCTGGCAGTGATAATATATTTACCCCTGTCTTGGGCAGTTGTTTTCACCTCTGTCTGCTATGGCCACTAAGCCTATTTCTGTCTGTGGATGTATGCCTGCCTGACATAAGATCCTCTGTTGGTCTATTGTTTTCTTTACAATTACATGAGTATAGTGTTGTTCAGTTTTCCAGTGTCCCATTGTTTTGTCTGCCCTTGTGTGTGTGTGTGTGTGTGTCGTGTTTTGTCTGCTGATGCGCGTTCACAGGGCAATGCTGGGCTGTGCGTGCTGAGAATTAGGGTGTGGCTCTGAGCCACAGTACAGTACAGTACAGTACACTCAATGCATTTGAAAACCAGCTCTTCAGTTCGCTTCGCCTTTAGCTGAGCTTATGTCTCTGAAGTTTGGAAAGAAATAAACCCTACAAAGGGGGAATTCCATTTTGATTACAGTGATAGACAACTCTCTCTCTCTCTCTCTCTCTCTCTCTCTCTCTCTTTTTCTCCCCATCTCTCTCTATGTGTCCCTCGCTCATGCTCTCTTTCTCTAATATCTTTCTATCTATCTTGCTCTCGCAGTTCATTTCACCAGTGGATCCCTGCTCCTGTCCATTCCCCTGCTTTGTAAGCCTGGCTCCACACAGCCCCCACTCTCCTCCATATCAGCACACAGGAAACCCAATCCCCACCCGTGCACCTTAACCCAACTCTCTGCCCTTTACATTCCCTTACATTCAGGTTTTTACATAAGATTGATGTCTCTCTTCCATTTCTACAGGTTTTTACATGTACCTCTCTACTCACAAAGTTCATTTTTCAGAAAGGCCGAAAGAACTAAGTGGTTTTCATTGCTTTGCGTAGAGGAATTGCCGTTTAACTGGTCCACTTTAGCTACCCCATTCGCTTTGATTTATATGGCCAATCAATCTTCAGGGTTTCGGTGCCTTACACTTAATGAAATCGGATGTCAGGTGAAAGTCTAAGTTGTACAATTATGGTAAAGCAAACACCAGGAGTGAATGAAGCCCCCTGCAGAAGGTGTGCCAGAAATATATATATATATGAACACACTTCAGTAATGTTTGATCTAAGGACGTGACCTGGTTGATTGGAAGCTACCTGCCATTTCAAGTTTCTAAAGTTTTTTGGCTGACCTCTCTACCAGACATTGTTTTGTTCTCTATTTCTTTTTTTGTCCTCTTCACTGAATATCTCTGTCCGCCAAATGTTCAAACTGTTTTTGAATCCAGATCAGATCCTGCTCCAGGCAAACTGCATCACACATGCATGGAACAAGCATCACAGAACTCAAGAGAGAGAGAAAGCAGAGAAAGAGAGTTACAGAGAGAGAGAGAGAGAGAGAGAGAAAGCAAGAAAGAGAGTTACAGAGAGAGAGAGAGAGAGAGAGAAAGCGAGAAAGAGAGTTACAGAGAGAGAGAGAGAGAAAGCGAGAAAGAGAGTTGCAGAGAGAGAGAGAGAGAGAGAGAGAGTTACAGAGAGAGAGAGAGAGAGAGAGAGAGAGAGAGAGAGAGATTAGATCAGAGAATGGACAGATGATGTGCCTGCCCATGCAATATGTAGGGCCTCTGTGGCTCTCCGTGCAAGTCTGTAATGAAAGAGTTTGGCCTTGATGGATGGACGAGGAGACCTCGCTTCTCGCCTCCTGATATCTTCCCTTTGAGACAGCACTCGAGTTTCATCTTTTCGCCCTCTTCATGCCAACTCACACTCACTCGCTCACTCGCTCGCTCACTCACTCACTCCCTCAGTCACTCTCCATCTCTCTCTGCTATAAGCACTCAACACACATGGCTCATGAGTGTGGCTAGGCCAGTTAAAGACTTGTGTCTGAATAACACATTGTTGATGGAGTGGCATGAAAAATGTGTGACCCTTGTAGAGCAGTTCAGGTACTCCATCATCCGTTCCCATATTCATTCACGCAGTTGCATGTGAATGCAATCCACTACTGCACAGGCTCACCCTGAGGTTGCTCTATTTAGCATTGCATTAGAAAATATTACACAGTATATCTTTACATCTTGTTTCCCTAACAACTCATTGTCTAGCCCTTCTCTCTCAGTTCAGTAAGCTTCATTGGCATGATAAAAATACAACTTTTCATTGGTTAAGCAAAAGATCGTTCAAATACTGATCACATAGTGAAGTGTCCTTTTCTACTTCTTTCTGTTCATCCTTTCAAGGACATCTTTTAGTTACAGGTTCCTTAGTTCCGTATATTTAAGTGTGTACACGTTTATGTTGTGTTTTCTTTTCTGTGTGCATTATACAGGTAAATGGCTGAGTCAGGTCTCATGAGTTTCCCCATTGCCCCATATGTGTTAGTTCTGGCTCAGTCTCAACCAGCTGGTACCACTGCTGGGCTTTTTAACCGGCTGAATTGGGCAGCAACATGCTGATATGGGCTTCTGTCTCAAGCATCGCATAAGACCATTCCAAAATCAGATTCCAAATTTTTCTTTGGCTGTTACTACTGAGAAACAGTACCGTGTAATTGTCCATGTAAAATATTTTTTATTTGATAGGGAAAATGAAGTGATTTGTGCATGGATTCAGAGACACTGTGCTTGTCTTCAGTGCTAAACCGTTTAAGAAGAAATTAAGGGAGTCTGTTCCCAAATTAACGTACATTAAGGATATTGCATAATTTCAGGGCAATTTTAGATTTAAAAAAGCATATTTTAAGTTTTTGTTCTTGAGGGGGAGCTTTTCTAGCCTTTATTCGATATGACAATGAAGATACGACAGGAAATTAGTGGGAGAGAGAGAGATTTTAGGGAGAAAAATTACCTTAGGCCGGAAACAAACCTGGGTCCTCGTGGGTACTAGACACGTGTATGGTATGAGATGCCAACGCTACCGCGGTGCTATGACGCCCCCCGTGTTTTAAGCATTTTTAAGGACTATGTTTTATCATGTACCATTCCAGACAAGCTTTTGTCTGAAATCCTGCATTTCTAGTGATGAAGACGGATACAGATAGAAAGAGGGATCAGGGAAGAAAGAGATAAAGAAAAAGAGCTTAAGGGAAAGCCATATTTAAATTCATTCTGGGTTTACTTATGAGACAAGCTTGTTCATCCCCCTCCCCTCAAAAAACTGTGGCTCACGCAACTTGATATCCATCCACAGAAATCAAAAAGAAACCTCACAGCACCTCGCCCAATAAAAGAGTCAAGAGTTGCTCATGCCTAGAAGACGTGAGAACAATCCGGAACATGCTTTGAATGAACGCAGAGGGATTTTTTTATTCGATGTCATTATCCACAGTTACACGCCACTGGGCAGTAAGTGGTGCCTGGTGACTCAC
The DNA here is from genome assembly GCF_900700415.2 of Clupea harengus. NCBI lineage: Eukaryota > Metazoa > Chordata > Actinopteri > Clupeiformes > Clupeidae > Clupea > Clupea harengus. The sequence goes on along the minus strand of NC_045163.1, from coordinate 5,865,313 downwards.
TGTGACAGCGGGTGAGTCAGTGAGGCTGCGTTCGCTTCACGGCGAGATGACACAAGGTATCCAGAGAAAGCAACCAAGGTTTTGATCAACTCCAAAGTCATTAAGGCGACAGAGACAAGAGAGACTCTCTGGTGTCTTTGCCACAGATGTTGAGAGGGGGAGACACAGCACGAGAACAAGAGCAGTTCAAAGTTGCGCTCTGCCACACGATGTGCTCATCCATCGGTTTATCGTTGTCGTAATGGTGAGAAACTCTGCATGCAAGGTTGGATGAGGGCATAGAGGACAACCAATCCATTATTGACACAGTCAAGAAGATATTTTTAAGTGATAGATGGAAGAAATGTAAATTTTTAATGGCTTTCGTTTGGCCCCTCATTGATTTCATTACTTTTGCATCACAACTGACAACTGATTGAGACAATTTTATTCTTTTGGGGCAATATAAAGGAAATTGAATTGAACTGCAAATTATGCACAAGCAGAAACATTACTGACACACATGGCTAGGGATTAACTCTCACAAAACATTAAGACAATGACTTCTTCATCATAAGGGAACAGGTTATGTAGATTTCAATTATGTAGATATTCATCGAACAGTGAAGGAGTTTAGTGTCCTGCAATCACATAAAAACAAAGTCTGTGACTGTCATGAGCATGCATACTCCTGCACTGTGCAGAATCAGAGCAAATTGGTGGGAGTATTGTGAAACACACTAACCCAATACCTGTTGCCTTGATAGGACATTATCCCTCTTGCTTCATTTATGGACAGTTATCAGCTTCTCAGAATCAAGTGGAAATCCTTTGAATGGAGGTGTGTGATGCTGTGAGAGCTGGCCGGGCCCAGGGCTCTGTGAGTCCTAAAGCAGAGCGGGTCAGGCTCCTGTCAGCCGACTGCCTTGCAGGGTCCACACCTCTGTTCCAGCTGGTGACAGCAGCGAAGGAGAGTGAGGGGAGCAGTGGCGACTTTGCTCGCATCGATTGGCTGTGAGCTGCCTCTACTTTCTCCATCAGTCTCATTAATGGGCTCCATTAGCCCTGCGCGGCGGGTCAACGTGGCCTAACTGACAAACCCAGTAAACACAGATGCCCCTGGCAGGCAGGAGGCGATTAGCATCTCACGGAGCGCCGTGGGAAGGGGATGAGCGGACGCTCAGTCAGAAATGGAGGGGCTATTAGAACCCACTGAGTGCTCTCGGGAGGCAAACAAGCAAACCAAATAAAAACGTGTTTGTTGTGAGGAGCTTAACCCATACACCTCAATTTGGAAGAACACAGCCTCGGCTGACAGGGTGTCTTGACACTATCTGATGTTACTGAAGCTCAGCTACTGACAGAGGTAGGATTAGGAGAGAGAGGCAGTTGTCTGAGACGTCAATCTTAGGCATACATACTATACACTTTGTAAGCTTTGCTGCAGCTGTTGGTATATTATGGAACATTCCGGACCGATTTTTATAGAAACTTTGGCTGGAGCGCAACAATTCACAGTTGGTCTTGGCTTTGTGACATCACAATACCTGACACTGTTCAGAGACTGGTGCCGTTGTTTAGAGCCTCGTAGCTATGTTTGGCTATTGCTCAAGGCATTTCCTTTTGTGGAGTGTGCGTGAGCAGTGAAAGTGGTTGGCCGGCACTCAGTTGCGTTGAGCGACAGTGGCGGGGCGCCGTGTCGAGGTGACTAAGTGTGGCTGTGTTTTTTGGCCAGCGTTCACAGCGTTCCTCTTATCAGGGAATCTCAATTGAGCCGTGCTGGATGCTCGCAGGACGGATATTACTGTCACCTTGCTTCCCAGCAGGAGCAAGCCCAATCATGAACTCATTATTTGGGAGGGAGAGAGAGAGGAAGCGAGAGACAGGATGTTATGGAGAGATAGAAAGAGAGACAGACAGACAGATGGCACAGATGGGTCAGATGAATGAACAGAGTGAACGGAAGCGACCAGCAGACAGAGGGAGAGAGTGGAGAGATGGAGAGAAAAGGAGAAACATGGTGAACGAGAGGGGAGAGGAGAGGAGAGGAGAGAGAGGGGGAGACAGGGAGAGACAGGGAGAGGCTAAATGCATGGGTAGAGATTAGCTTAGTCTGGTAAGGACCGTGAATCCGACAACGTTAATCTCATTTCCCATTTGCCGTGTTGTCATGCCCCAATACGTTTAACAAGGCCGATAATGAAAGACTGGCATCCGACTCATTAATTAAATTAGCCCTTTTATCACAGCATCTCCTCTCGACCAATCATCAAAAACTTTTTTTCTCAGCCTCACTTTTCTCACAAGTACACACACACACACACACACACACACACACACACACACACACACACACACATGCAGACACACACATTCCCCAGGTGACATGTATTCCTGACATAAGTTATTTTCTAATTCACTTGTGCCCTTGGGTCTCCCAGCTCCCTACAGAGACAATGAAGGCAAATGTGTCTTGGCCAGCCAGACAAACTCAATCGCCCTAACAGGTTTTGCCTTGATGGGATTCACCTGCTGGGCTGCAGGAAATGAAAGGTGTGCTGCGATGTTAACCAGCCCCGAATGCAATTTAGCCTAGCTGAGCCGTTGGCTAATTCATTAAAGCTATTTGGCCAAAATAATGTGTTTTTCTTTATTTAATCCCCCAGCAGTTTTCCTTAGACGCTGAAATGTATTAAATTAAATGTGCTGGACTCTATGCATCGCAAAGTAGCACTCAAAAGACACTCTGTTGTGATCATGGCCTGTGCTATGCAGACAGCATGTTCATTAGAAAGGTGTAACACTGACAGTAGGTACTTAGGAAGTAGTTCCATGTAGGGTTCTCTCCAGTGGGCTTCACATTCATTAAGCAGTCCAGCAGGTGTGGTTCTTACACTACATCATTACTGTCTGTGACATCCCTCTCTGTGTGTGTGTGTGTGTGTGTGTGTATGTGTGTGTGTGTGTGTGTGTGTGTGTGTGTGTGTGTGTGTGTGTGTGTGTGTGTGTGTGTGTGTGTGTGTGTGTGTGTGTGTGAGGGAATTGTAAGAGGCAGAATAGATAGGAATAATGTGTGTGGGTGTGTGTGTGTGTGTGTGTGTGTGTGTGTGTGTGTATGTGTGTGTGTGCAGGTGTGTGTGCAGGTATGTGTGTGTGTTTGTGTTTGTGTATGTAGATGTGTGTGTGTGTGTGTGTGTGTGTGTATGTGTATGTGTGTGTGTGTGCAGGTGTGTGTGTGGTGGGGGTGGTCACTCTTTCATTCACCTTCCTGAAAGGTCACTGTTGTGGAGGAACAGACTTCACGCACCACCTCCATCGGCGAGCCGTGAGCAGCATTCCAAGAACATCCTCGGTCTGTTGGCCCCCATTATCTTTCATAAGGGCGACCCGCGGCAGTAATCAGTTTTAAGGAGAGGGATGCATGTTGTGGGGGAGAACAGAACACCTCTACCTTCTGGGTTGGACTCTTGGGGTTTGATTCATGGGCATTTTAAAATTCCTCACTTGTACGAGTTCCAGAGGGTCAAAACAGTGGTAGTATGTCTCTTGAGTTTCCTGTGTTTCTGTTTAATCAGAGCTCAAGCACTAAGCACTAGACACACTGGATCTTTAATTAGGGACACGTTCTCCTGTCTTTGCTCAGTGTCATCTCATGGCAGGCCCCCCTTTGACAATGAGAAAGAAATTGTGCCCCCACCCCCTCCCAACACCACGGTGCAAAGATCATATATTATCATATATATCATATATTACCCGTTTTTAATTCAAACAGATGCCCATCAGCTTTTCTTTAGCAAGAGCACAGCCATACTAAATTTGACCAGAAGTTGTATGTTACGGTTTCTTCACCCTCAACCCATGCCCCCTCTTACCGCACCCGCCCCGCAGTTTAGGCACCACTGTCTTTAGAGTAATGAGATTAGCTGCCTTATGCTGGAAGGGTTAGCATATAAGACACTGCACTTAACTGCTGCTTTTGATCTTCCCCCTGTAACAAGTATGCACTAGCTTTGGCTTGAGGACTCATTTAGCTCCGGTCCTAGTAGAGGAGCCATCATTGCTACTACTGTTTGAGTATCCTCCTAATGCCCCAGTCCCATTACAGCTCACACATGTTAAATGCACTGCGGATGAACAGCACAACAAATAAAATCCCTCTTGTTTTTCTTATAGCTGAGGGTGGGGTGGGTCCCGTGATGTTGAGTTCTTCCTCTAGTCAAACATGTTTGTGTTGTGCACGAATTAGCATGTCAGAGTTCACCTGACCCGGCCTTTTGGTGAGCAGCAAAAGAGGAGCTGGTGGAGAGTGCACATGACAGCCTAGCGTGACCACAGCTTTAGGTCTGCATCAGACTCTCGGGCATGGTTTCTCTCTGTTGTCTCCTATTTTCTGTTGATATTTTTTTGTAGTGCATATTTCATACTGTACAAAAAAGGAGCCAGAATTGGCCACAGTAACCTAGTATAGTAACCTAGTACAGTAACCTAGTATAGTACACGCCATTTGCTTTGCTTTTTATTCTCTTGGAGCTCCAAACCTCTGCACCTTAAGCATAGCTCCACTGAAACCCTTTCCACTCCTCCATCCCCAGTCCCTGGCGCAGCAGACAGAGGCTCCTGTCTCTCCCCATCTTCCCAGGCAGGCGGGGGACGAGACGGCTCTTTCCCTTCCACTCAGCCAAGCTCTACATCAAGCCATCCACCGCCTGCCATCACGCTGGAGATCTTTATAAACGCGTCCATTTTGATTCCCAGCCCGTGCCATCATGGCTCATCTCTCCCCCCCCCCCCCCCCGCCACCCACACTCATTTCTGAATCCCCTCCTGCCCATTCTCCAGGCACGACT
>NC_045163.1:5835487-5857987 GCF_900700415.2 Clupea harengus | reverse complement strand
ACTCACCAAGGTTTGCACCAGCAGCTGGGTGGCATACTGGGTTAGGTACGGCCTGATTTTGCGGATGTTGTATAGCGCAAAGCGGCACGACCTGGAGACAGTGGCGATGTGGGCCGTGAAGGTCAGTTGGTCATCAATAATGACCCCCAGGTTTCTTGCTGTTTTGGATGGAACAAGAGATAAAGAGTCAATATTGATATTGATGTTATGGTGGATGACCTGTTTGGCTGGGAAGACCATCAGCTCCGTTTTGGCCAGGTTCAGCTGAAGGTGGTGATACATGTCCCTGGTCTAGTCTCTCTCTACATGTCCCTGGTCTAGTCTCTCTCTACATGTCCCTGGTCTTGTCTCACTTCCTCTCTCTACATGTCCCTGGTCTTGTCTCACTTCCTCTCTCTACATGTCCCTGGTCTAGTCTCTCTCTACATGTCCCTGGTCTAGTCTCTCTCTACATGTCCCTGGTCTAGTCTCTCTCTACATGTCCCTGGTCTTGTCTCTCTCAACATGTCCCTGGTCTAGTCTCTCTCTACATGTCCCTGGTCTAGTCTCTCTCTACATGTCCCTGGTCTTGTCTCTCTCTACATGTCCCTGGTCTAGTCTCTCTCTACATGTCCCTGGTCTAGTCTCTCTCTACATGTCCCTGGTCTAGTCTCTCTCTACATGTCCCTGGTCTTGTCTCTCTCTACATGTCCCTGGTCTAGTCTCTCTCTACATGTCCCTGGTCTAGTCTCACTTCCTCTCTCACTGCCTTTCCTTCTCTGTGTCTTGTGATTCCTTCGGCTCTGGCTCTTGCTCTCACTGTTCTCTCTCTCTCTCTCTCTCTCTCTCTCTCTCTCTCTCTAGCTGTGTGAGTGTGTGTGTGTGTGTGTGTGTGTGTGTGAGTGAGTGTGTCTGTTTTAAATCAATGCTCTGTCTGAATAATGCACTCTTTTGAAGAAATAACGGCAAACTTGTATTAAGGTATCAAGTAAATAATTGCGTTTGAATGACTATCATCAGCGCACAGCTCAATTGACGTACTGTGTGTGATTTGAAGCACATGTAAATTAATTTGGTTCAATGCTACTAATGTCAGTATATTACAAACCTGTCATTTTGACATTAGAGCTGTTTTTCAGGAGTGAAATGTGAGTGGTTAAATGTGTCTTTGGCTCTAAATATTAATGTTATTCACGCAGTGAAAGCACAAACAGCCCACAGTATTTTCCAGTGGATTGAAATGTCGACCAAACCGTCAAACAAACAAACAAACAAACAGCTTGCCATTCCTTCCCCTTTTCCACTTCACTTTAATAGTTTTCAAGGGCGAGAGCCATCTGAGGTGGCTCATCGCTTATTTGTTGACTTTCGGCTTACGCCAGAAGTGTACATTCAAAACATGAACGAAAACATGAACACAAAGCCAACAAATAATGATACATCACTCTTCCAGCGGGTGAGAAACAACGATGTTTGAGCCATGTCAGAGTGTACACTTCCGAATACATTGATTTCTTTTGGAGTGTAATCTTCTGAAGCAAGTCATTATTTCCTGAGACAGTCTGCCAGAGCCGGGTGTAATTGTATGCATGTGGACTGATCCATGGTGTCAGGAATGTAAGTCAGACAGGAAGGCTGGGCTCTCCACAGGTCCTGCTGACATTCCCGTCACATCAGTAAATACTAATTTAATTCATCTGCAGGTTAGTAGGGATTTAATGAGTTGAGTTGGTGTGCAAGAAAGGACACACAGACACACTCGCACACACACACACACACACACACACACACACACACACACACACACACACACACACACACACACACACACACACACACACACACACACACACACACACACACACACACACACACACACACACACACACACACACACACACACACACACACACACACACACCGAGAAAGCCTCTGCTTCAAATTGGTTTCCTTTATTGCATCTCTCCCCAGAAATCATATTAGTCAGGCCAATCTCATTTCGGATCTGCCATTCTCTAATTAACCCTTGATGCTTGTTTTCCCCTGACTGCACGCAGACATTTGTGTCACGCTGAACTAGGAACAGATGCTTTCAGTGGGAATACTATAGCATTTCAGACACGGTTTTTACTCACTTTTTCTCTTTCTCTCTCTCTCTCTCTCTCTCTCTCTCTCTCTCTCTCTCTGTATGTATGTGTGTGTGTGTGTGTTTGTGTGCATGTGTCTATGTGTGTTGGTATGATTAAACACAGTTGGAACTGTGGTATACGTATATGAATTTGTGTGTCTGCGCAAAGTCACGTGTGTGTGTGTGTGTGTGTGTGTGTGTGTGTGTGTGTGTGTGTGTATGTGCGCGTGCGTGTGTGTGTGTGTGTGTGTGTGTGTGTGTGTGTGCGTGTGTGTGTACGTGTGTGACAGAGATAGCGAGTGAACGAAGGTGAATGAGTCAATGCTTTATCTCATGTGCAGTTAACTGTCAGCTGAGTCCAGATACAGTAATTATACTCAAAGGAGCCATGTTCAAGTCTGGCAGGGGAAAAAAGGTAACCACCACCCCCCCATCCTCCTCCATCACCACTAGATATATTAATCTCTGCCTGTCAAAGGACTCACAGTCTATTTCTATTATGGGTGCAGCTCAGAGGCTACATCAAAGAGCGCAGACAGATGCAAACCGCATCGCCCTGCTCGGACCGTGAACGCCTCATCACGCCATTAGCCATGGCAACGCTCGGGACTTTCTCCACGCATTACAGGCCTCCGCACGTGCGCGCTGAGCAGAACAGGCACAGTCTGTTCCCAGTGCTGATCTATTGTAAGGTGGAGGACAAAAACTCCCTCCCTCCACTTCCTGTCTTCCTGGAAGCGATAAACAAGGCTCTGCACACACGGTGGTCTATTTTCATGAGAACATCACCTAATCTAAATTTGGAGTATTTCTTTTTCTTTCTCTCACTCTCTTTCTCTCTCTCTCTCTCTCTCTTTTCTTCTTATTTTGAACAAGCTCTTGAGGTTTTTTTTGTGTCATGGGCATAAAGAACAGCAATTTGTCTCAAGAAAAAGAAAAAAACACTTTCTGAGGTATGAGAATCAGCTCATGTATATCAGCGGTAATTCTATCTGACAAGGCGGTGAATGAAAGGACTCTGAGCACTGTGGCCGCCACTCGTCGGTGCGGAGGGGCTTCAGGGAGCGGGCATGCATGGCTGGAGTCGTTCCCCTCCTCCGCCTCACGCTCCTCCATCTCTGGCCAAACGGCCAAACACGACTGGGGACTAAAGAGAGCGAGAGAAAGAGAGCAAAAAATAAACGAAGACACAGAAGAAGAAGATGAAGAAAAAGAAGGAGGAAGAAAGAGCATGGTACCTTGCTCCGATCACAGCCTCTGGAGCTGAGCAAAGTTAGGGGCCTGAGAGCCAGCCAATAACGCCACAGCAGAGTCGACTGGGTCTGGGCTGCGGCTCGCTCCGTGCAGTTAATATGAAAGGGATGAGGCCAGGCCCCTTTGGGAGAGCGCATTGATCACCGGTTCGGAGAGAAACACTTTCTGCTGATCCTCACTGTATTGGCTGAGGGACCTGGGAACGGAAGTGTGCTGACTGGTGCCAAAGGAGTGCTTACAGCTCCAACATGATAATACACTTCTAGCACTTCTTTTTCTCCAGACTGCTGCACCCCATACCCTCTCAACAGTGCTGTTCACTCGGTTTAAAAAGGGTTTCTCGTAACCTTTATTAATAAAAGAAAGAAATTCTTGTCAAATGAACTGTAATGATTAAAAAACACTGTGCTTCTAAATGTCACTATAAATCGAGTTTGGGGATATAGTCTCTGTTGGTAAATCTTTGATTTGTTGTGTCTGCAGATAGTGAGGGAATTTTGTTGCTATGTGATTTTGCATTATTTACATCCAGAGACTGTAAGACACACTCTGTTGTAGAGAATCCAAAAAGACACACTCAACTCGGGTGCGTTTGCAAAGACACGGCTTGGACCTGGCTCTGCCCTGCCCAATAAAGAAATAAGTAAACACATAAAATAAAAAAAATCCCACCCTGTGTGGACGTACCCTAGTGTCCAGATATTGCGTCAGAAAATCTGTTGGTCTGGTGGCTGGCGACATAAGTATGACTTTAAATTATGGAAGTCAGTGGGTTTGAAGTCTCCACGGCTCATTTGAAATCTGTTTTGTTAACCCCCCTGCTGCTTTAGCACAGCATCAGGAACATGTCGCGCAGAAACAACGGACGCCAAGACACACCTTCAGCATAACATGAGCGTGAACAATGTGTGAACGTGTGTGTGAGTGTATGTGTGCGTGCATGCATGCATGGATAGATAGTGTGTGTGTGTGTATGTGTGTGTATGTCAGTCTGTCTGTTTGTGTGTGTGTGTGTGTGTATGTGTGTGTATGTGTGTGTGCGGGAATGCATGGATAGATGCGTGTGTGCGAGTGTGTGTGTGCCTGTCTGTGTGTCTGTCTGTTTGTGTGTGTGTGTGTGTGTGTGTGTTTGTGTGTTTGTGTGTTTGTGTGTTTGTGTGTTTGTGTGTTTGTGTGTTTGTGTGTTCGTGTGTGTGTGTGTGTGTGTGTGTGTGTATATATATATATGCCTGTGGGATAAATTAAATCACCAGAAGAGGAAGAAAGTCAGTCATCTTGCGGGGTGTCATATCAGTGGTTGCATCATAGTTACACATTATTCCTCTGGGTTTGCCTCATTCTGTGATGATCAGAACATCCCTATTATGACTGAAACATCACAACAGCACTCTGGTTTCATGTTGCCAGATCTGTCAATTTCAGAAGAATACCGTTAACAATACAGGAAATTGTGTAGACGCACTTTCATACATGCTTAGTATGTGGCAATTGTCAGACAGGTGGATCTCTGTAAAGACTTTTATGGTATAACAGAATGAAGATGAAAAATTGTATATAATTTATAGTTGGTGACTGGATTTAGCTGCTTGTTAAATTGTGCTTCATCTTCATGTCATGTGCTTTTTAAATTGTCATGAGTCATTGTTCTCTTACAGGATTAAACCAAGACATACTACAGTGAAAATGTAGATGTAATTTTATTGATCATGAAGACTATTAAGGCAAATTGTAAAATGTGTAGTGGTGTTGGAAGACTATGGATCTTGATGACCTTTTGCTGAACTGCAACATTTGTCAATGAAAGTTGTTTTGTTGTTACAAAGTGACTAATGTGCTGCTTTTGCCCTAAGAGTGTTGTAGTGATGTTAGCCTCATTCTCTGCTGTAACTCTCTACTTGAAGTCTGTGGCTCTGAGAGATGTTTGTCCTGTTTGCGTTGTTTCAGGGTGAAGCTGAAAGATGGCGTGGCATTTCTCGGGGCGCGGGCCAGCAACCCCGCTCAGTGGACCGTCAGTCAGGATGCAAGGAGCGAGGGCCACCGGGTCGTGACCTTACACTGCCGCAGGAAGGACGCCAACTATGGTCAAAGGTCAGTGCCTTTCCAACACACACACACAGACACACACACGCACACACACACACATTATCCCACTGGCAACCATATTCCATTCCATCAGTATCTCTTGTTTTCACTTCATGTGAAAAAAAGTCCCTCAGTCAGAAGAAAAGAGATATCCTCCACTCTCTGTGTGATGAGATGGAAAGTTGAGATTTCAGCTCGTGGCTAGAAAAAGAAGAGCCTTTGTAAGGCGATGTGAAAAAAGACACCCATGGCTATTCCTCTGATCTTGCCGCTTCGCTCCATGCCCACAGTCGGAAAAAGAATGCAGAAAGTTAACCCCCGACGCCCAAAGTTACAGAAGTGGCCTTCTCCTTCGGGCTTATCAGCAGTTTGACAACGTCCTCTGATCAACCCATATATAATCTAGCCCCCTTGGACTTCTGGGTATAGAATGTGAAACCAGTTCCGCCACGGTTCTTTTCTCTGACCACTGCATCCCACAACACTTTCCTCCATCGGTTCTTTTTCCTTCCCTCCCTCCATCGTTTGCCTTCGCTGAGCGAAATGAACCGCCTGAGCCCCTCTGCTTTTGATAGACAGCTGTGCTTCCTTACTCATATACGACACTCATCATCTTCCTGGACTCGTTCTTGGTGGCATTTACATATGTAAATTAATCTCAGGAATGTGAAGTCTGACTGTTAAGCCTGAGTAAAGGACCGGGGAAAAAAAGTTTACTTCAATGTTAATTAAGTTGAGATCTTTATGCCTGATGTTTTTTTCGCCACCCCAAAAAGGCAATTTGCATTACTGCACCATTTTGTGACATGTGTCACTTTGTAGATTAGGCTCATATGAGGAAGGAAAACATTTCACAGCTTGTGAGCCTCAGAAGGCCATTTTGTTCTGACAAGAATTAAAAAAGAGGGGGAAAAAAATATTTGGACCAACTAAAATTGCTGTAACTTTGCTCCTGCCTGTGTATGAATCATCTTTCATTACACAGTTCGATTTCATCATTTGCTCTTCCCAGTGATATTCATATTTTATCTCATATCATGCCAACCTAAAGAATAACGTGTGTGTTCTTACTCTGTTTACCCAGCCTGAGACAACATCCAAAGGTAGCGCTGGAGATTATGCTCTCTCCCACAGCCAGGGAAAGCTCCGGAAGCTCCAACCAGGCTCTTTAATTCAGCCTCATGCATGAAGCATGTTTAAAGCGCAACCTACAGTATTCAGTGCCAGAGACTTTGCAAGCAATTTCCATGCGGATTCCCTCGGCTTCCTCCCCTGAGCCAGACCGAGTTCCCCTTGGTGGACTCGACGGGACAGAAGCCCATCATGGCTCCCTTTGCCTGGGTGTGAGAGTGAGCGATAATAATGACTTTCCAAATTGACTCAGCTCTTACGCATGTGCCACACCAATCTAGCTGTCTTTAAAAAGAAAAAGATGAGGTAGGACTTAGGTTATCATGATTTTCAAGCTGCTCGGTTCATCCGCTCCAGCAGAGGAGAGGTCATTATAACACCATGATGTATAAATTAGCCGCAATGTGGGTGGAGCGGGCGTCGGCTGCCGTCCCCGAGGGGAGGAAGTCTCCGTAATGAGTTGCGGTATTTCAGCTCTCCTTGCTGAATTTCTCTCTCTCTCTCTTCCTCACTCGCTGTCTCTCCCACACTCTTTATCTCTGTCTCCCCATCATGCGTCTAATGAGATCTGAAAAGAACTTGCTCAAACATCTTACAGTTACTTTTCTGATTCTCAGATTAGTCCTGGCAGGGGTCTACTCTCCTACACTGCGCTGTTGGGATGATTGAGGCAAGCCTGGGGAGTTGTGGGATGGATAGACCGGCGGAGATGTGGAACTCAAAGTTCTGTTCATTTCTCTCGCCTTGCCTTTCTCTTTCTCTCTCTCTCTCTCTCTCTCTCTCTTTCTCTCTCTTTAGCTTACTCACCCTCTCAATGTTCTTTTTTCTTGAGGCTGATTTGGAAGCCTATCCCAGTAGACTGATTAGAGATCAGTTTGTGCATTCTACAATAAGTAGTCTTCCATATTTCATGTGAAGAAATCATCAAATGAGAAATCTAACGCACACCAAATAATGACATGCTCTTGTAACATGACTGTGCCTAGTAGTGGCACTGTGTCCTTACCTGATTCCCAAGCTTGAGAAGGGTGACAAAACTGATTTGTTTCAGGCTAGTGCATATTCTATTGCACTGAAATTATGTTGTTGTTTTTTTTTTTTACAGCGATTGAAGTGTCAGTTTTGTTACACCATCTGTGTATTTACAGGTTTCATTATTGTAGTAGATGATTGTCTGCTCAAAGATTATGATATATCCTCTCCCATATCTCGCTGGAATCACATAAGGCACACATAAAGCAACAACTGACAAACTGAAGGGCAGTGAGATTAAGTGTGTGATAGTCTGTGTCTAAGTGTCTGGATTTGCCAAGTAAGCATCAAAGGGTCTCGAATCTCATCTCTATCAAACGAGAGATGAGTCCATCCTCCAAGTGTGAGATATGACCACACCCTAAAACCCGTTTTCTTTAAATTACATTTCACTCAGTGACTTTTCAAAGCCATCCCTCTATTTCTCTTTGAGCTCCCTGACTGACTCTCTCTCTCTCGCCCCCTCTCTCGCCCTCCTTCTCTGTCTTTCTCCCTCTCTCCCGGCATGGTTCCACTAAATGTTTTTATATTCCTCTCAAACGGGCTGTGAAATGAGGGATCAGTTCCTGGTGCAGTGAGCAGATGTGCTTCCAGTGGGCCCAACCCTGAATTCACACACACACACACACACACACACACACACACACACACACACACACACACACACACACACACACATACACACACACACACACACACACACTGACGCGCACACCACACATACACAATAGCGGTGCATAAGCACTCATGTACAACGCATAAACAAATAGACATATATACAAACACACACATAACAGCACATTCTCATAACCGCTCACATTCTTTATAACCATACTCTCCACTTTCCTCGGGCAAAAGCAGATTCTCCAAGCCATTATACCGTAGTCAAAGACCCCATTTTCCAAACCTAAAGAAGAGAGAACGAAAGCCTAGGTTGTGCTGAGAAGCAGTTAGGCTGAAATAGAAACAATCCCGAAGAAGTAAACCAAAACAAAACACATTATATATTGTCTTCTGGCAGTCTTTGCCTTGAACAACTCTGGCCGTAAACCCAGACAGTCTAACCAACCCCTCCAAGGCTAGTGATACATTGCAAGGCAATAGTGATTGGCAGCATTCCTGAGAGACTGAACACATCTCACTGAATCTTGCCTATTTGTCTTTTTTTTTTACTTTTTTGCAATGCACTTCTGCTTTAGTGACAATGCTGCTGTCATGAAAGTTGTCTAGCACTAAACTCAACATGGACCGGGTCGGGAGGTGAGCGTGAGGGTGTGTGTGTGTGTGTGTGTGTGGGGGGGGGGGGGGGGGGGGGGGCTTGGCCTTGTGTTCATCTGAGGGCTGGTGTTGGTGCAGTCTGGTGGGAGTGCTGTGAGAACTGCAGGCCCCTTGGACCAAGGCAACGCTGCGTCTAATCCCAATCTGTGAGTTCCGCTCAACCAGCCGCATGCTAATCTCCCTGATCCGCCAGAGAGAGAGAGAGAGAGAGAGAGAGAGAGAGAGAGAGCGAGAGAGAGGGCTGACACTCATCCTAAGACTGAATGTGATACACATTCACTGCTTCAGTTGTTTTCGTCAGCAAGGCACAGCATGGGGGATTATTGGGAGGCTTGTCCTGGCGCGTCATTTTGAACACACATATTTACTGACGTGGGGGGGAGGCAGGGTGTGTGTTTGTGTGTTTGTGTGTGTTTGTGTGTTTGAATATGCTTAGCCCACACCCATAATATTAGTTTTGCCTGTGACCAGGTTTCAGGGCACTTGTCAACTTGAGTGATGTGTTGTGGTTTAGCAGGACTAGCTGTGCTTCACAAGGATCCTGTGCTGTGTTGGAGACATGCATATGTATGAGTGTCATCTACTGAACATTTGGACTCCAGAGCTTCAGACACAAACCTACAAAGTCTATAATTAACAAACCAGCTATCCAGCATTGCTTTATCATATTCTGTTGATTCTGCCTGGGCAAGGTGATGAATATTTAAGGGTGTTGATTTTATGATATTTCAACAGTTCACTTATTTCTCTCTCGTGCGATGGATTCTCTGCCTTGTAACATTGAACGGACACACAAGTAAATCCAGATCCCATAAATGCGCAGCATTTATAAACTTTTCACTTGCGATGTTGATTTCAGACATCTTAAACCCACGAGGGGATGATTTATTTGCATGTGAGTTCCTCTCAGTCTTCCTTCGAGAGTGATTCATTTGGATTCCAAACATGCTTCTGGGAGTCCATCTGTCAGGTATCTTTTTCCATGCAGCATTCTGATAAGAAATCTCAGCGAGCCGAATTTGTGATGAACTTGAGGGACGGGTGAGGGGAAGCACTCGCACTGGCGCACAAGTAAACAGCAACACAACATACACACACAAACACACAACAACACACAACAACATACACACAAATTCATACTATACACACACCAGCATTCATCACAGTCAATGCATTTTGATGCGGAGGAATTTCATTTACCTGCAAAACAGATCCTCGCCGCTGATAAACCACAGCCTGCATGTTTCCCTCTCTTAGTTGCCTCGCAGACTGTCAATGTCAATCAGTTGACAAATTAGAATTAAATAATCAAATAATTCCGGGATGGGGTGTTTGCCTTACAACATTTGAGAGAAAAAAACAAAAACACATCCGTCTCCCGCATCCCTTCCCTGCTCTACCTCCGCCACACCATGGGCCATCCCTGGGCTTTACTCCACAAGCGCTCCTGCGCCGTCTGGATGGGTTAATTAGCCAGGCGACCTTCCCCTGACCCATGGCGTGACCCTGCTGCTCCCACCTCCGCTAACTCCACCTCATTAATAAGCCAAGGACACAGGCCTCTGGTTCCTACTTCCAGGGGCCCCTGGCATGAAAGCTCTCATCCCCCGCAGGTCACCCTCCCTGTCACCCAGCTGTCCCTAATAAAGCCCTCCTCTAACACAGCATGGGGTTTTCGGCTCTGGCTGCTAGAGACGCCGCTCCATGCCAAGGTCACTCACGCTCAAAGTAGACCGCTGCCATTCATTTAGTGGAGTAGTGGCCAGTCGTAAAGCACGGTGTACTCCATTGATCCCGCGTCCGCGTCCTCTCTTTAACCCCCCCCCCCCCACCGCCCTCACCCGGTGCTGATGGTTTATTATTGTTTTACGATCATGTTTTTTAAGCAGGGGTGTCCTTATGGGATTATTCAGAGGGCTTGCCAGTGGGTCGCTGGTGGCGTGAAGGATCTTCAAATCGTTTGTGTAAGATGATGCCACGAATCAGTGGTGTGTGGTCAGGAGATGCTGTTTTGGCAGCCCTCCCATTGAGCTTGGTAGCAGGAAAGGAAGAAAAAAAAGAAACGCAAGTGAGGCCAGGACAGTAGTTAATGTGACCTTGACAACACCCATCACAGAGCGTTAAGTCATGATCTGATGTGATAACGCTGCCAGAAAGCTCTCACCGCAGCTTCTGAGTTCACTGAAAGCTTAGCGACAAAGGATCATGTGTTCCAGGAGACTTGGACAATCATGAGGTTGATCGGTCACTCGGGTCACGGTTCATCTCAGTGGCCTTGAGATCAGGTCTGAACTGTACTGGATACCTTCAGCATACTGTCCTCAGTGTGCTGGTAAAAGTGTCTGCTAAGCACCGAGATTCATTTTCTACATTGAGATGTCTACAGGTGTCTCAACCCCTTCTTATCAGTGTCACGGTGCGCTGACCCGCTGCTCCCACACCTGACCGGTCACCCCTCCCCTCCCCTCTCACTCTGACTCTGTGGGCAGGGAGGACTTCTATGGAGTGTCGTTAGAAGGCCGTCGCCTTAGGAAGTGACTTACATTTTATTCAAAGCTCTGGCTCTCCCAAAGGCTGCTGGTACCACCACTGTGGCGGAAAAAGCGGTATTTAAGTAACTCAGTGTGTCGTGTTGTTTGCTTGTATGGTGGTGTGTGTGTGTGTGTGTGTTTGTGTGTGTGTGTGTGTGTGTGTGTGCAAGGGGGAGAGGGAGAAAGAGCTGGCTGCGAATGGCGATATCCCGTTGCTGCAGGATGGCGAGGATTAAATTGCCACCCTGGATTCTTACCCTCTGTCTTATCGCAAGAGGCCAGCCTGGTTCTGCTGACACCCCCACCCCTCCACCTACCCCCTACACCACGCTCTCCCACCCTGCCTCTATCTGTGGGCTCTCCAGCAGCACTGCAGAGCTTAAGACCGCCAGCACTTGCGTCGCAAACACAGATAAAGATGGAGAGAGGGGGGGGGGGGACTGTTTGGAAGAGGAGGAAGAATGGAGAGGAAAAGAGAGGAGGGGAGTGAAGAGGTAGGAGGCAGGTGACTGGACAGGAAGGGCAGAAGAAAACAGAAGGGAAGAAATGCGTGGATGAGAGGAGAAGACAAAGGGGAGGGAAAAGAATGACTGGAGACAGAGGCGAGTGATAGAGAAATAGCGTGTGGAGAGTAAAAGAGGGAGTGAAGGGGCAGAAGAAATACGGAGAGTAGAAGAAGAAAGGGGAGAATAGAAAATGAGAACACAGTAAAACTAGGCGGGGGGAGAGAGGAGCAGAGAGGTGAATATAAGGGGTGAAGAGAGAGGAGCAGAGGTTCAAGCATGTCTAATATCCATCCAGTGTTGTTGTCACGGAGGTGGAGGGGGGCACCATGGAAACACATTCTCCATTCCACACACACGCTCCAGCCACTGAAGGACCCGGGAGTGGGTGGGCGCCGTGTAAATCACACACACACACACCCACACCCACAAACACACACACACACACACACACGCACACAAACATGTACACACACCCACACCCACAAACACACACACACACGCACACACAGAAACATGCACACACACACACACACACACACAGAGGCAGTGAGAGATTAAACTCCCTCTATTGCATTAAGAGTTGGGAGGGCCATTTCTGGAGCCTCACTAATGATGGCAGCCCTCTGCAAATAAATCAGCCTTTTCTTTTTTCTCTTTTTTTTTTTGCCTCACTAAATTTTTCTCATTTATTATTCCATAGGCTCAGCCCACGGCCCATACAAGCGCTTTATGATTACACAACTGGGCAGGCCCTGCACAACTCATCCAGGATTCATATGCCACTTGCGCAAATTAAATAATGTGTGATTGATGCCCTAAATCCATCTAACGATCATGCCCGTGACGGCCAACTTTGCAAATACCCCCCCCTTTTTTTTTTACCCGTGCAGGGGGAGTGGGCTTGTCATCGTTGCATTAGGGCCCCTCCATGTAAGTACATGAGAAATGCAGGCTTGATTGTAAAAGCAAACAAATAAGACTAATGGAAAACAATTAATATGCTGTCCTCCGCATGTAGCGCAGCTTGAAGTGCACACAGGATGGGAATGCATTGTGTAGCCGCTGTGTGATGGGCACATGCTGCTAGACATGTGACGTACATGCTAATCAAGCATGCAGTACTCACAGGAACAAACATAGATGTCACCAGAACACACACACACACACACAAACACAAGGACACATACATGCACGCACAATTTTCCATGAAGGAGGACAATGTGAGGGGAATAAGAGGGGCATTTATTCAGCTGCCATGGTGACTGTGATAAATGAGTGGAGTTACATATGTTGGGACATAACTGGTTTACAAACACACACACACACACACACACACACACACACAAACACGCACAAACACGCACAAACACGCACACACCAACACAAGCAAGGACACACAAACAAACCATTTGGGTGATTGAGGCTGACAAATTCCTGAGGCCCTCCATGTAGTGCAGTAATTACCCCGATTACAGCTGAGACCTAATCAAAAGTGTCATCCTCCTCAAGGATACAATGGTAACTAATGGCTGTCTGTCTCACAGCCGCTGCAGCCCACGATTGGCCGTCAGAATTCGTGAGCGCTCTCGATGCTCCTGAGCGTGTGTCTGGAAGCAGATTGCACTTTTGGGACATCAGATTTAAGTCTAATTTACTGCCCTGAATGCACGCGGGCTAGTCTTGCACTAGGAGACTGTACCACTGATTGGGTGTAGGGGATTGTGGAATTGAAGTCGAGGTTAAAAACATGCAGGGGCTGGGGGGATGTTGGGGGGTGGGTGGCTGGGTGGGTGGGGCTGGGTTGTCTGGAGAGGGATTAGGTCCTTCTTTTTTAACTCCTTCCATATTTTTTTGTCTTTTTTCCCCTTTGCTGTGATGTACTGTGATGCAAGTGTTGAGGCAGCAGTGGAGGCGAGCCTCGTCCCATATGTTGCATCCAGCATGTGTTCTCTCCACCCAGTGAAATATGCATGCAGCTAGGAATTCAGCTGTTCTGTCCACCCAGTGAAATATGCATGCAGCTAGGAATTTGTTACGGGGGTTCCCTAATTTATAGCATGCAGCAACGTGTGTATATATAACTTTGAGCGCAAAGAAAGAAAGAAACAAAAAAAGTAAAAGACGTTAAAAAGAACAAAAAAGTGAGAAGGACATTAGTGGCAGATCAGTTACACACAGAGCAGGGTGACTCTCTCTAGCATTGCCTCTGGTCAGTATTACCATATCCAGCAAACAATCCATCAATTTGGCTTAAATTGTACAAGAGCTATTTCCATGCTATGTCCACATTCATAATGAGCTTATGAATATAGCAAAGGGATATGGTGGCACTGCAGCAGAAATCTGCATAGTCCAACAGGACAATAGCCCAAATTACATCTGGGTTTGCATGAGCTCATTCATCAGGACTGTGATAACTACTGACATAGAGAGAGAGAGAGAGAGAGAGAGAGAGAGAGAGAATATGTGTGTGTATGCTTAGCTGTGGGTATATGTCCATGACCGAGCGCCTGTCCAGCCAAATCTATGCTCCTCACTTTTCATACTGTATTCCAAAAAGGGGAGCAGCACCTTGTGTAAGAGAATAAGACATTGCACTTTGGGGCCCTTCCTCTCACACACACACACACACACACACACACACAAAAGCACGTTTTCTTACAGTGTTCAAATATAATTTTACCACCAGGTTCGTGGACAGTGAATTTAATCCACCATGCGGACCATTACTAATGGTAAATAGAACTTGCATTTGCATGCAACTTTTAGTGTATATCTTGAGTCTGAAACTGATATCGAGGAAGGAACTCATTTGCACTTATTGGATAGTCCCACTGTATTCGACTGTAACAGGCATGCCCAATTGAGCCTAGAGAATGGGAGAAGAAAAGCAAGTACTGTCAGTTTTTTTGTCTCTGAGAAAGAGGCATTGGTTAAAAAAGAGGATAGTAGCAGCACAGTGGCTGCAGTTTCAAAGGGAATTGTTTAATCCCAGTGAAGTTCAGCTGAATATTCAGCTTCAGCCTTGCTACATTTTGGAAGGTATTGCGCCTCATGGCCCCAAACACTGGATCATATTCAAGTGCAGTCCTCGAAAGACATGCATACTGCTAGTCCTTAAGCTGTGAATGTATGGTCTTCACCGGACGTGTTCGTACTCGTGCATGTATTGGTGTGTATGTCTTGGTATGTATGCATGGTTCATGTGGCACATGCAATCATGTTGGTGTACAAAGGACACACTAGATGGAAACAGAAATGTAAAACATTTGCCATTCGATTTAGATTCTTTAATTAGTCCACAGATGCCATGGTTCAGAGCTTCCAATTATAGGCTGGGGGAGTGTGTGTGTGTGTGTGTGTGGGGGGGGGTTCTCACTGAGCAAGAGCGCTGGATGTTCATCACTCACAACAGGCTTCTCAGCATAATCTCAGGGAAAAGCACATTTCCTCTCCAAAGGGCCCTCCAGCTACTGAAGCCATGCATGTAGATATAGGGCTCGGTCTTTCATGCTTTTGAAGGCAGGGAAATGTAGTGAGACATATGTGCAGTGTGACTGAAATATGTGTGCGGATATGGATGGTCCTCTGAGTGGGGCTCTCTGTGGCTCTCTGTGGCTCTCTGTGGCTCTCTGGGAGAGAGATAAAATGACAAAATGCATTTGAGACGGATAGACATATTGTCGGTGTATATGTGTGAATGCAGAATTGATATGGTTGAGTTTGTGTGTTGTATACCTTATGTAAATGTTTCTCCAAGTGCACTTGGGTGAGAGTATGTATATGCATGCGTGTTGCCATATCACCATGGGATTTTTGTGTCTAAATGAACATGTGTGTCACGTGTGTGTGCATCTCTTCGCATAATTAGGACGGTCCTTTGAGGATTTAGGTTTTCTCGCCACAGATTTCTCGCCCTTTTTTTCGCTTCCCATTCGTCGCGGTCATGATGAGAACGTGACTGTCAGCAAGACGAGAGACTTTGAGCCAAACTGAAAACTGAAAGCCCTCTTGTCGACAGTCCCTTGCTCAGTGAATCTACAATCTACAGCTCTTAAAATGAGGGCTTGCACGAGAACATAATTTTGCAACTCAAGTATTCCTTGCCTGAAAAGTTCTCCAGTACTTGAGGGGGGGGGGGGGGGGGGGATGGGTCATTGCGTGCGGGAGGTATAAATAATAGAGCGTATAGCACATCTCTGAACATGGAGAAAAGCATAAAATTAATGATATGAAGATGAAACTGCGTCTTACCTTACGCAATGGTGAAGTGTTTGATACCAGAGACATTTTACCATCATTATTACCAACAGTCCAAGATAGAATTTTTCGTTAATACAGGTAATCCTGGTCATCAAAAGTAAGCCTAACCAACTTAAACATGAACATAAATTAGTCATCATAGCTTGCATTTATCTTTAACAACAAAATTACAATATTAATTTGTGAAGCTGTGTATGGTTAGTAGTCAATAGGCTATGACTGACTTGCTGTATATAGTTATAGCTATCATGAGGTCTATAACAAAGATATGCTACTGATCTACAACTTTTTGACATTGCTACCCATTAGCGATTTATATTCTATCTTCCCAAATGTACGACTATGAAATGCACGATTTGCATTTAAAACGATGAGGGCATAAATATGTGCAGGATGGATCTCTGGATCTCTTACAGGAAGACTGGGGATCAATGCTTTTTTCATGCATCGATAATCAGAATGTTTTCTTGATGATTATCGATCTATGTTGCCATTTTTTCCAATGAAAATAAATAGGTGTCTTTGCTACAATGACCCCTAATTTTTTAAGCTGTGAAGGCTTACTGATTTTCCGTGTCATTTAAGGAAGCACTACATGGAGGCGTATTATTAGCATTGGAATGGTCAGGTCAGATCATTTCATCATAACAAATTAAAAAGCTAATAATTTAAAAAAAAATCATAAAATTGTGCACACTGAATAAAAATAAGATTGTTTATTCATACATATTCCCATGAGGGATATTTTGTGTAGGGTTAGGGTTTTTTGTTTATTAGTATTTAACTCGAGTAGGGTTAGGGTTATTTGTTTATTAGCTTATTAGTAAACACGACATTCCTGCAAAGTTATTGCATGCTGTATGGACAAATGTTTCGGCATAATGGTAGTATTTCCCCTCTTTGACGAAATAGACGTTTTGCAAGCATTGCAAGTGGCCCTGTGGTCGTCTTTTCGCGTGAAATATAACCACACTTTTGAACGCCTCTGCCTAGACGCAATGTTGGCTGCAGTCTAAACAAAACAAAGCTGCGTGCGCGTGACGTCATCACACATGCGCAAACGGCACATACATCGATAGCGGAATCGTAAAGGACTTTGGCTAACGATTCCAAGGAATCGGTCCACTGGGAACCGGTTCTTAACAAACCATTCCCATCCCTACATATTAGGCATCTAATACAAATGTTGGATCATTTTAATACATACATGCCTCAAAAACATATCGAGAAAAGATAACGTGCCAATCAACAATCGATATGTCGACATTTCATGACATTCCTACTGATGGGTCACCTTGTTTCCAGCCAATGAAAAAAAACGTGTTCACCGTTGGTACCTGTTGTTTACCAAGGGCTCTTACGGGAATACAAAACTGAACTACAAAACTATGCGCGACTACTTGATGTGAATGCAGAAACTTGAGAATGAATTTAACTGCTTGAGTGCTCAAGTAATCTGTGCAACCCCTAACAGCTATGCAATTTGCTCTTGTGAACACAGCCAGGGACTTTGTTAATGTTTAATGAATCTTTTACGGGGTTTGACCCAATTTAATCAACTTGGTTACAGCATCAAGAAACAGTGAAGAGAATTCTCTCCTGCATGTCTTGCTGACCTCCCTTGATTCTCCGTGCATGGGTTTCAATTAGGGAGCGGGACTCCTCATCAAACAACCATGCAAACTTGATCAGACTCACCACCTTTCACCCAGTACAGAGCTGAGACTGTGTGAGTCTGTCAGCTCTTTGAATCCCTCCATCAGCTGACTGGACATGCATCAACAGACCAACAGGCGGCAGATTTAGAGTATTAGCAGAGCGGTTTTCCAAATGATGATATCATTTTTTTAGTAAAAACTACAAATGCATGAGAACCATTTCCATTGATTGGTATGTTGCTGAAGCCCTGTTTAAACACATCTAATTGACCAATTAATTCAGCACCCTTTCCTTATCAATGACTTCACAGACAAAATTACAAGATACTCCACTGTCTCAATCAAGTGGATTTTGACAGAGTTGAGATTGATGACTCCGCCCCCACAGACCAGTCTCCAGACCACCCTTTGGGCGTGATATGGTTATGTTATATAATTTGTTCAACATAAAATGGTTCTTCCTTGTCCATATTCTCTGAAATATGTTCCATAAAAATAGTCATTGGCCTCCTGTACATGGTAGCCTCTCTTAAAATGACCCATCATGTAACCCTATTTATTTTGTTTGTGATTGCCAAAGAGAAAAGGCCCTACGTCTCAGGGTCAGGAGGTCTGTTATGAGTGAGCACAGACACAACATCGGCTGCTTTCTAAAACTAAATTTGTATTTATGGTATTCTGTGTGGTTTGTTCAATATTGCCCTTCTCTTGCCACCACCTTCACATGCTTCTAGAGTATTAAACTAAAAAATAAACTTCAGCAGAAGGTCAGAAGTTCAGTTGTCCACATCACCCATGTGTCTGGTAAATGCTACTCATATTGGTAATTAAAGTAGGCCTTTTTTAATGGAGAGAAATACCAACTCACTAGTTTCAATAGATTTTGCTCACTTACACCAACTGCACGGTCTTTTCCTCTATGGTGCTTCCCATATCCCATGGTGAGATGTCAGAGGACTGCAGGTTGCTACAGGTTACCAAGGTTCTCTGAGGGAGGTGACTCGGAAAACTCACCAGATTGTCCCTCTTGTCCTCCCTGTGAGGATGAGTTGCTGTACTGAATGAGAATTTTTCTTTCTGTGAAGTGAACTGTGGAGAAGGCACTTACACATGAGACATGAAGCCTGTGACTGAACAAGGTTCCAACGCATGACACTTGAAAGGGGTATGTCCCTTAATCAGAGATATGCACTTATCTCTCTCAGACGACCAGGGTCCTTTTAGAGCTACTTTCTGTTAATGACGAAGAGTATCTTTTACACACAAAGATAAATGTAGCTAGACTGTTTGAACAGTGCTGGGTTGTAAGTTTACGACACAAATTACTCCTCCCTATGGGGCAGCTGGTTTACAGGGGGAACAAGGGGTTTGTACTAATCATGCTGAAGGAGCTTTATGAGAAGCCTGAATTTCAGCTGTATTAGAACTGAAAGTTACACCTGGACCATCTGCCTTCTCTGGGCAAAACTGCACTACATTTCTCGTTTTCAGAAAGGGGTTTTACAATTTTGAGTTGGCACTCACAACCGTTTTACTTAAAAAAAAACTGCCAAAGCAGTTTATTCCTTGGGAGTACACTACAGTGTCTTCAAGTTCATGAGACACTTTAAAGAGACTGAAGAGAAATAGTCTGTAGTATCATCCTAGTGTGACGGAGGTCCCACACCATCCCACATCACGACAATGAGCTTGGAAACTATGCAAGGGCGCTGGAAATGATTACCCCTCATCTCTCTTCTGCCAGGGCCACACAAACACGCGCCTCAAAACTTTGGTGAAAAAAAAAAGAGTTCCAAAAGTTGCTTGATGAGATGCCATGGGATGGAATTTTTCATTTTGTTTTGCATCTGTAATGTGTGGCCAAGCCAAGTTAACTGTCTGGATGTGAGGGGAGGCTCCTGCTTGCATATGCACCCCCAAGGACGGCCATTTTTCAACAAATGCCAGGCCACCTGGCAGAGCATTCTTCTTAAATCTCTTAAGTTCCGATGAGAACAACGCTAAGCAAATCAACTGGAGAGTGGCATGAATATTACATCAGTGCCTGAAGGCCTGGCCATGATGGGCTAGAGACAGTCTAGGAGGGTATT
The DNA here is from genome assembly GCF_900700415.2 of Clupea harengus. Lineage (NCBI taxonomy): Eukaryota > Metazoa > Chordata > Actinopteri > Clupeiformes > Clupeidae > Clupea > Clupea harengus. The sequence continues at coordinate 5,838,055 of NC_045163.1, read as the reverse complement.
ACTTTACATTTCTGCCACTCTACCACCAGGAATGCATTAGGCTCTTGTATACATCCATAAATGCATAAGTCCTTGGAGAGGGAGATCTCAGTGACTGTCACCGGCAGAGATGAGTACCATGGGACATCAGGGTGAGAGCACAGGATTGGCTCATGCAGTATTCCGGATTGCCTAACGTGCATGGGTCTGAGCCAATCACCGCTTTGAGCCGAGTGTTGCTGCTCTTTGGGGGGTTCTTTATACAGCTACTTACGCGACCAAAGTGATGAGGTGATTTTCATGGCTGTAAACCCTGTGATGCGTGTTTGTCTGTAGATTCAGAGGTTCTCATCAGCTTTTCAGATCAGCATCGATGCTGAGAGCTGAGGAGGTCTTAATGATCTTTTTCTATTTTGCCTTTCTGAACCTCACTAATGTTGCTCTCAATAAGGGGTGATTTGTTGTTCTCTAATATAATCTATATGACAACCTATAGTCTGGACATGCACTGTTTTCATCTCTGACCGTAGCTCATAGATTCCTGCATCTTGTTAAACACCATAAATTATATTTTCTGATCATTTTCTTTAGCAACATACTCTGGCAACGTCAGATGTTTATAAAAACTGGAAGTGTTTTAAAGTGTTTCTTTTTTATTTTTGGAGTCCAAACTCAACGGGCTGTTGATCAGAGGTGACAGTATTGCACAGTAAGCATACTTGGTGGCTGATGGCAGGTGGGCTGCTGCTGAGTGAAGTGTGGGGAAGGCAGTTTTATTTGGCCTGTTTGTCCTGGGGGGAAGGGGCTTCAGAGTACAAACCGCAGGTCAAAGCCACCATGCCAGCTCCCTGATTGAGTTTCCTGCTCTTGCCAGTTGGGGTCCTGACTACCTACTGAGAAAGAGAGAGGGGGAGAGGAAGGGAGAGAGCGACCGAGAGAGAGGAAGAGAGAGAGTGATAGAGAGAGAGAGAGAAAGAGAGAGAGACTCTTGAGCACAGGAAAAGAGAGAGAGGGATAAGAGAGAGAGAGAGAGAGAGAGAGAGAGAAAGACTCTTGAGCACAGGAAAAGAGAGAGCGACAGAGATAGAGAGAGAGAGAGAGAGAGACTTTTGAGCACAGGAAGAGAGAGAGCGACAGAGAAAGAGAGAGAGAGAGAGAGAGAGAGACTTGAGCACAGGAAGAGTTGCCAGAAGGCTGCCTATGCCTAAGCTTTCTCAGAGCGCCTGGAAGAAATAGAATTCCTCCGCAGCCCAGCAGAGTGAGGCTTTTGCGTCGGGACGTGGGCTGCCATTATCTGTGCAGATCCGCTCTTTCATTTCCAGCGTGCGCGCGGCGCCCAAGCACAAGGTGCGGGCCACAGTGGCTTTGTAGTCAAATTGATTCTGCTTGTTTGATGTATCATTGTTGTCACGGCTAACCACATCACCTCCGTGCACAGGAAACACGCCACCCCTAGGAGTCCCCACTGAAATGACTTCTCTCTCCATTTAGCTATTCTTTCTTTTTACCTCCATCTTTTTCTTTCATTTTCTCTCTGTCCCTCTCTCCCTCTGTCCCTCTCTCCCTCTGTCCCTCTCTCCCTGTCTCTCTCTCTCTCCCTCTGTCCCTCCCTCTCTCCCTCTCTCTCTCTCTCTCTCTCTCTCTCTCTGTATATTTGTCTCAGTGTCACTGCAGTATTCATGAAGGCATGGAGAAATAAAGAATAGCGCTATTCTCTTCAGAGGAGGAGGGCCTCAGTGGTGGACTCCTTAAGTTATGAAAGCATTTTGACAGAATTTAAATTCCTCTGTTTAAATATTTATTTCCATTTCCACTGTTACTGTGTCTTTTGTTATGGTAACGGCACATTTTATCCGAATCTCACTGTGAAGAACAGTACTGGTGGGATTTTGCGCTTTGTGTGTGTGTGTGTGTGTGTGTGTGTGTGTGTGTGTGTGTGTGTCTGGATCTGAGTGAAACCATGTCTGTGTGCACTGACTATGTATGAATCGTTTTTACTGAATGTGTATGTCTTCTTCATGAAAGTCTTCTGTGTAAATTAGGCTGCCATGCATTTAAGCAGGTCAGCTCCATCTCAGATTTACTGAGATGGAGCTGGGAACATAAAACACAGGGTCCTTTATTCATCATTTTGGCCACTTTGCAGACCCATACATTTACAAGTTTGGAATTTATTTGAATTTGTCATTGTAAAAAAAATGATTTTTCATGAGCTGATCACCATTCTGGAAATGGTCCTCTGGGTGACATTGAATGACTTGGTGAACTGATGTGCAACAGAGTGACTGGACAATTAGCACTCTGGATTCTGATGATGCCTATGCCTTGAAGGCAACACTGTCAATTGAGGAGTGCTACAGACCACCTCCCTCTACTGGCCACACCCAGAAACTGCAGCCATTAATTTATGTCCAGTCTTGAGTGCACCTATTGGAATTCATCATAGGTTTGCCTATTTGACAAACAGTGTTAATGTCCTCTATGCAAGGCCTTGGAGGCAAATATTTCACCGATCTACAGTAGAGCACGTCTGTCATCCTTGGTCATTGGGATTTATGTACATTTGAGAGCACTCAGTATTTACCCAGC
>NC_045163.1:5830487-5832987 GCF_900700415.2 Clupea harengus | reverse complement strand
TTTTATATGGGATTTGAAGAAAAAACAAAACATGTTGTAACACTCTATATCGCACTCAAGGTCATACTGTTACACTGTACGTCAGCATGGCTGTGATTATCATCAGCAATTTACTTTAAATCATTTTGAATTAATTCATTTCCAATAATGGGACCGTGTATTGCTTCTGCATTGCTTTGGTGTTTGTATTGGGAGATTATTAGTATTGTGTCCATCTCTTCTGTACTCCATAACAATTAGAGAAAGCTGTGTAATAATGTAATAGTTTTTGGCTTTGAAGCCAAAAGAAAGCTTGGATCATAATCTGCCACCATGTGAATCCCACAGGACCCAGACAACAAGATGGTGGAGCACAAAGCAGCTCTACTCTATGCTCGAGTGCCATTACGTCAAAGCATTGTGTTCACACTCACTTGGCTGTTTAGTACCTATCGGCTACAGAACATTTCGGAGTATTACCTAATGGTTTTTCTGTTTTACCTTGACCAAAACAAACAATCGTTTTATCCCCTCTTTACACCATCACTGTCTGACACTACTTGAACCAACATGAAGCACCTCAGAGACAATTGAGAATCATCACTGCACTGAAAGGTCATGTTGGATAAGAAAGCACAGACCACTTTCGTCCTCACATGTAACCTCCTCATCTTCGCTCCTCAACCTCCTCCACTGACCCTTTATGTTTCTGTCCATCTTTCTGATGTGCGTAGGATGGAAGCAGCCTTCCAGAAGGTTCTGCAGGTGGATCTGGAGGTGAATGGCCTGCTGGATCCTCTGAGCATCCGTACTGTTACCTGGCAGGTGGAGTACCCCCTCACCCGTACCCTCTCTGATGAGATCCAGACTCTGATCCGCCTGGCGCCACAGGACTTGGGGGGCATCGTGCCTCTGGCTATGGTAAGAGAAACTTCTCATCCTGCGATCAGTTTGCCCAGGTTACAACAGGACTTGTCTTTCTATCAAGGAATCCTATAAGTAAAAAAAGAGGATGAAGGGCTAATGGCTCCATTATCTGGTACACAGCACAGGGGCATCAGCTGTCAGTGAAAGCAGGAAGTAATGATGATATATAGCACGAGGTTCAACAAGGTGAATGGCTGCTGTGGAACCGGATGTATGAGAGTTCGGGTTGTCAGATTTGTGAGGCTTGTATTTTTTTAAGGAATAGTGCTTCTTGCTGCATTGCACCAGACTGAATTAATCAAGTGCAGAAGTCTAAGGCCTGGATAAAGTCAAAACAGTATGTCAAAAGAGAATGTTGTTGAACACACCTTGCACAACATTCTCACAGTAAACTTTAACCAAACTACTGTTTAATGTCACTCTACAGCACTATAAGGTTAGCCGAATAATCTCTCTAGCGCAAGGCAGTTTGCCTAAAGAAGAAATTTGTTCATTTGCTTGTTTCTGTGGCATAACGTTTATTTCTATAGTTAATTACGTGTATGTCCTTGAAAATATGTAAATTGGCTTTATTACTGACATTTCATTTCTTTAACTTCAGTTTAAGTCATGTATAAAATATGAAATTAATAAAAGTACATTTTATTAATGCAAATTAATAAAATTAAATAGTGCATACTCCATAAAAAGAACAAACTTCCTTGTGTGGTGCTTTAACATGCACTGACCCTATACTTCCTCTTTAAGGGAATACCAGGGAAGGGAATATCAAAGGTTTAACCCCTTCCGTCCAGTTGAAGCTTCAGTCTGATTGGGGAATACCAGGGAAGGGAATATCAAAGGTTTAACCCCTTCCGTCCAGTTGAAGCTTCAGTCTGATTGGGGTAGATCATCCTGTGTGGGGGTGGTTACACGAGGCTACATTTCAATCGGGCTATCAGTTGGATTGTTAACGGAATACGTGTTTTCCTTGGGAATCAGGCCAACTGTGTTATAACTAGCAATTTGCTCTCTTTATTGAACCACGGAAAACATAGTGAATACATATCAATGCGTACAAAAAAGAAATTTCTTTAATCTCATGAACTGATGGCACCAACCCTTTGAAATAGATATGTTTACCGTTCTCTCTAATTATCCGTTCTTCTCTGTCGCTCATGTTTGGCAATGAGGTGTCTGTAGCTTTAGAATGGGCTTTGTTCTCTCTCTGTCATTAAACATACAAGTTACTGATTCCTCCTGCATTCGGTGGGCTTTGATGCATCTTGTTTATTTCACTCTGAAAAGGAAAATGGTTCTTTTAATGAAGACTGCCCCATGTTTCGCTTTTTCCATTTATTTGTCTTACTGACATTGTCGATCCCTCCGCAGTATATTATTTCTACTCTCACATATATTGCGGAGAATTGGCTTGTGTGAAGGGATAAATCTCTGAGCCAGCTAATAGTATCTGCTGAAACAACAGTCACAACTGCTTCGCTGAATGGAACACTTGCACATTTTAATTAGGGCTAATTTGGCTAATAGTGTATATAGTCCTTTACCATAATTAAGGAGGTAATTGAGTTTGGGCCAAGAGTAATTCTTTTGGAAT
>NC_045163.1:5750487-5825487 GCF_900700415.2 Clupea harengus | reverse complement strand
TTGTTGTTTTGATGTTTATGTGGGTGCCCTTACTTGACCATAACAATGTCCTCAAGACTGCAGAACTATAGAACCCAAGGAGACTAGGATGCTCCTTTCTGATTGGCTGGCAGGTGTCCATTAAAATTGGCCTTGTAGGCCTATATAAATATTCTTTGAATAATGTTACCAATAAAAACTATAGTGTAAAAATGTTCACACTATTAGAAAGTAGAGCACTACAAATTATAAAGCAGAAAGGAGAAACCAGTGCTTTGGTGTGGAAAAAATGATGTAGAGGATCATATGTAAGCTATAATATGTATCACTTTACATCTTTTGACAAGCTTTATTTTATGTGCAGTGATCTATTTTTATGTCAGCATTTATTCTAGTATTCATGAAAGGTCTGCTTAAAAGTTGCCAACCGAAATAACACCTTCTCATTACATTTATAGCTGTCATATAGTTTACCAATTCAGAATCTGTCACTCCTGTCAGCCTCGGCCAAACTGACATGGAGGCTAATGTACGAATAAAATGCTCAAATAAAAAGAAATCACACATACAGTATATATGTTTCAAGAAAAATGGCTTCAATATCTTTTTTTCCTCTCTGTGAAATGGAACAGAGAGGAACAGGCTCCAGTAGTTTTTATTGCTTTCAGAGTCAGAGTCAGAGTCATGGCAGGTGAGGGCTGTCAATACCACATTAAACAGAAAGAAAGGAAAGGAACTGTTTATAACGGAAAACTCCATCCACCCTTCCCCACCCTTCCCCAGCCTCCCAGCGCCCAAAGCCAGAGCCTTTTCCGGCGCTCAGCAGCGGTTAAGCATTTGTCTATTTTTCCAGCGCTATTACGCCGATCGATAGCCATCTTCCTCTTTGCTCCCTGTTTTTCTGCACTTTTGTGCCATTTCTTCCTGAAGCGTCGGCGAGGCCGAGGTGGACGGCCATCACCCCGCCGGGTGCAGGTTGGCCCCCGCCGAATAAAATGAAAGGCTTAACGTGATCGATGCGGTTTGCTGAGCGTGCATGCGGCTCAGGCCTGGGGGCATCTCTGTGTGTGAGGGCTGCAGCGCACTTAGGGGGTCTGCAGCCTTCAACAAGACCTGTTTTTGAGTGGAGGTACTGTAGGTGAGCCACCGCCCACCGCCACCCCCACCCCCACCCCCACCCCCACCCCACCCCACCCATCCTCCTCGATCCAACACCCTCCCCCAGCCCGCAGAGGCAATCACCTGCCTTGCCTCCATCTCTAGCGCTGCCAAAGGGTATAATGGTCTTTCATCGATTCACCTTCCCCTGTTTATTGCCACCTCAACCTGGATTGCAGCCCTGGCCTCAACCAGCCTGTGAGGCTGAGACTGTGGAGCCCAGTTTACGCCCAGTCGCTGACGCTAATCTCCCAGCAGCCCTAAGGCTTCGAACTGCTCACTGCACTCCGACCACCAGCCCACAGCCCCTACAAGGCCCCATGAATAACACATCACCCTGCTTCCCTCATTCACCCAATCCACTTGTTTAGTCCCTATACTTCTCTTGCACCCTCTTGCGTCCTCCTCTTTCTCTCAGCCAAAAAAGTGAGAAAGAGAACGTAAGGGAAGAATAAGAGCAATGCATAGAGTTGATAGGGATAGAGCCATTGAATGAGACGGAGAGAATGAGAAGGGTGGAATGAAGTAAAGAGTAGAAAGAGAGAGAGAGAGATGCAGTTGCCAGCATGGCAGGCCCTGGGGTGGGGGCTGGGCGCTTGGGAGCGATGGAGAGAGCAAGAGGGCTGGGAGAACACAAGGCTGAGCTGGTAGCTCTGGTTCTCATGCCGCCCACATCACTGCCTCTGTCACACTAAATCTCCCCTTATTTCACACCCAAGGCCAGATGGGTGCCGAGATTGCAACTCGGTGCCAGACTGAATGTTAACACACACACACATGCACACGCACACACACAGGCAGACACACCTGCCCCTGTCACCCTCTCTTCTCCGATGTTCTCGTATGAACACATACACACACACACTCTCTCACTCACACACACACACACACACTCTCTCTCACACACACACACACACACTCTCTCACACACATATTCCCCTTTCACCCAGTCTTCACCAATGCTGTCAAAAACACACATGTGTACACACAGACACACACACACTAATACACATGCATATATGTACATACACACACACAGACAGAAAATACACATGCACTTATAACCACACACAGAGAGACACACTTTCACTCACATGTTACTCACACCTAATAGTTGTTGCACAGTGGAGAGAGTGGAACAGGCAGGTTTCATACATTGGGTGCAACTACTATTGATATGACATTTAACACACACAAGCACACACACACACACACACACACACACACACACACACACACACACACACACACACACACACACACACACACACACATACACACACACACACCCCCCAAGCATCTGAGTGGGAAGGGATGGAGAGAACCTGGAATTTGATTAGGCATCTCAGCCAATGATGACAGCAGCATTGACCCTTTGTTGTGTGACAGCCCAAATAACTACAGACAGAATACTGCCTGGCATTCCACTCAAAAGTGGAAAGTGTCAAAGTGGGCTCTGTAAGCATGCTATTTAGTCCTTCATTCATTTATTTATTTATTTTTCCATCATCCATTTGATCTGTCCAATCCATTTCAATACTACATCACATCCTTAGCCTGTGTTTGCTTAGTCTGTCAATGAAAGCATAGGTGCTTTGATAATGGTTTAAGAACGCTATAGAAAATAAGTATAGTCAGGAAAATTTAATTAAATTTCTGTTTTTATTGGTAGCACTATACATTAATTAGAGTCAGTCATCAACATACAGGAGGCGTTAACCACAGCACTTCCTTAATGTTTGGTACTGCTGAGATGCTGGACAGTTGGACATAGGTGTTGTTCTCATCATAGTACATCACAAAGATGTGTGATTTTGTGGAGAAAATAATGCCTAAAAATGAAAGTTGCAGTTTATGGACACATAGTACTTTCTCCCCACTTAAGCTATGTTAAGCTAACATATGTGGGCAACAATTTCCTAATATGATGTTGCTACATTCTCTACCTGAGATATGCAGGTCAATATACCATGAGTTTTGTACATCAATTGGAGATTGGAGATTTGGAGACTTTGGAAGCCTTTCAAAGCAGCAATAGCAGCAATTTCAATAGCAGCAGTTGCCAGGTTACAGAACATAAAGATGCACAAAGTGGAGTCAAATTTACAGTTATGTAGTCACTGTGCTGTTATATAAGGGATAATGCATAGTCTGCTGGTCGTTCTTAAAAAAAGAAACACCTGAGAGGACAAACAGGATCCTGACGCGCAGCAGAGGGGTCTTATATCTTCTTTATTTCGGGATTTATTTTTTAACAATGGCCGGTGGACTATACATTATTCCACTTCATATACGGCTAGTTGCCAAAACAATAAAAGACATTTCTCCAAATATTTCTTTTAAATGTTTTTATTGCCATTTCATGCAAAAGTTTCACTGATAATAAATAGAGTTGCAGGTGTTGCGTATCAACGTATTATCTGTTGACTTTAAATTATGATGGATGTCTGTTATGTAAATGAATAGACTACTTGTGGAATGATATGAAAGATGTGAATCAGAGGCACAGAACCCATTGCCAATTGCAGCAGCCATTATTCATTTTCAGTGGTTATTATCAAGACATATCGGATCTCCAAACGTTGGGATACAATGGAACGTTCTGCAGCATTCTGAAGAGCCGTATAATAACATTCATTTAAATTCCTCTCACAATGCACGGGCCAAATGCACTAGAAAGAAAAGTATGAACAGCTCAGTAGTTGTCCTTACCCTACCATCTACCACCTCTTGTCAGTCTCATAGAGTGGCAACGTGGCAATTTAACTGCCAGAGATCTTGAGGTTCTCTAGACTTCCCTCACAATCGTCCTCTCTCCTCTCCTCTCCAGTCTTAAAGCTAATTCGTGTTTCCAAGTTGAACAAGCTTCAATTAATTTGCATACTAATTATAATGAAAAGCAATGTCATGATGTCATGGTTCTGTTAAGGAGTTTGCTTTGTATTAGTCTGTACACATTCAAGCCCTTCTTGATCTCAGTGGACAAGGCTATTCGAACAGCTCTGCTATGCTGAAAGTGCATAGTAACATAGTTTATAATACATATATAATGTAGTATTATATTTATAGTTCAAAGGATAAAAGCAAATGTTGAGCACTTTGATCAGCATTGCCTGTTCAGGAGAGAAAAAGTACTGCTTAATTTTAGGTATAAATAAGTCTTTACTGGTCTCCTTCTCACTCCTCTCACAGACACATTCTGGAAGGCTGCCACGCCAGAGCAAAGAGGGGTTTGTCTTAAATCGTGGGCTAATCTTGGGGCTCAAGTGTTAATTTTTCAGTCTCTGAATGAACACATTGACAGGCTTTCCTAAAAGCTGCTGCATTGGTTGAAAAGCCGTGTTGCTCCTTTGAATTTATTTTCATTTATGGCGAGAGTGAGGATTTGTGTGCGTTTGGTGTTGTGTGAGTACGCACTAGAGAGAGAGTGATAGAGAGAGAGAAGAAAACTAGAGAGAAGAAAGAAAGGAGGGGAAAGGATGGTTAAGCTTTTCATCCACCCCTATTTTAGCAGAATAGTTATCTGAGCTCTTTTCCAAGTCCTGATAAATTAATGTTTTGACAGTAAATCAAACACTGACGATAACACCCTGGCAAAAACCCCGTCTCGACTTTACAGGTGAATGCCAAGTCAGCTTCTCTTCTCACAATCTCATCATGCAGAGTGAAAGGAATTGACACATTCACATTGTGCATGCAAACATTAGATACATAGATTAGATGAGTATAGCCGTACAATTCTGTCCTCGGTGGAAAAGAATGGGAGATAGATAGACAAAAGAGAGAGAGAGGAAAGGAAATCCCCCTCTTTCCAAATTGTATTACATTCAAATAAAAATGAGTGAAGTAAAGATCCTTTTTCTCAAGCTGAGCCTGAACTGAGATTGTCCTTATTGGGAAAAAAAAAAGAAAAAGAAGACAAAGAAAAAAAAATGCAGTTCTATTAACAAGCTCAAAATTCCATTATCCACAGTTGGGGATTAAATAATGTTATCTGTCTCCTGTCCTTAGGAGAGTGGAGGTGGGGGGGATGGTGGGGGCAGCCGTGATAACAAAGGAGCCCTCCCCATGAGGAACTAAAAGACCAGTGTCTGGATCACACCTCACACACATATACTCACATGCTTACACACACACACACATACACATACACACACCTGCACACTCATTCCCTGCATGGAGCTTTAGACGTCTTAAGACTCTTTTGTTGCAAGTAAGCTGTGATGAACAGAGGGCCTGGGCGGCTGACGCGTCAGCCCAGCGCCCTCCCTCATTAGAATGACGAGCCGAGGATTACATGCGCCCGTCTTAATTGATCTAATTAGCTCGTTGCTTGCTTTTGTTTGAGACGCTGTGTCATCCAGAGAAGCCCTTTATTCCCACGCCGAAGGGAGGAGCTGTGCTGAGAGCAGTTTAAGTGTGCGACAGATGTGCGGACGGACGCAGTATAAAGGCGTGAAGGAAACATCCTCTTTTTCTCATAATGCTGCACATATGTGTGTGTGTCTGTCGGGGAAGCGAACATAATGAACATGGACAAACTGTATATGGGTTTCTATTACGGGGTTCTCGGTAGCACGGTTTATTCCGGAAATCTCTTCGCCATAGGAACAGCTTGAGGACCTGACTAAAAAAGGTGTCCCAGATAGTTGCACAACCATGAAAATAAAAATACGCTGAAATACGTGCCATGTCTTTGCTCTCCATGTTTTGCAAATGGGAAGTTATTTTTGATTGTAGTAGGTCTATTTAAGAGTGTTAGAAGTGTAAGGTAAAGTAAAGTAAAAGGGGACTTATGTGTGTCGCGTTTGTTACCCTGTAATTATTATGAAAGTACATTGATAAGACCAGAACACTACACTAGCCACACAATCATTAATGTCTTGTAACACAATAGAATATAATAGATTGATATAGTATAAGTATATAATAATTGTGTTTTTTTCACTCTCCTTTTCTTCCTTGCTCTCTCTCTCTCTGTATCTCCAGGACACAGAGATATTGAACACTGCAGTGCTCAATGGCAGAACAGTGGCGGTACCTGTAAAAGTGGTCACTGTGGGAACTGATGGGTCAGTGACTGATGTGACCGAGTCGGTGGAATGCCGTTCAACTGATGAAGATGTGGTCAAGGTCAGTAACGAGCCACAGCCCTTGAATCACTGATAACAGGAACCCACTGTGGCTATCTGACCTGCTCTGAACTGGACACAAGAGGGTGTAGGGTACCTGAGGGCGTGTGTGGACACATAAGCATGAAGCCAACAGTGTTGTCTGGACTGCTGTGATTGAAACTTGCAATAGTTTGCAAGGTCTTTCATCCATTTGAATCAAAAATTGCTTTTAAGTGCTGAACTCAATGTGACTATTATTCACCATTCTTTCATGTTTACTGTTGTAAAGTAAGACTTTACTGTAAGGTTCCCTTAATTAGTATTTATCCTGCATTAGTTAACCATAACTAATGGAATTGATCATGCCAGCTGAAGCAGGGTTGTAAGGTTTTAAAGGGATCCTTTTGTAAGTAACTAACTCTTTTTATACCACTGTCAAATTAATTTTGATTGCAAATGGTTAGGTGAGGGTCGTTCCCACAAGCTACCCACCTTGTAGTTCAGTGTTCCAGGTCAGAAACTCTGCAGAAGTGGAAGCACATATTTTTTTCACACTTCCGGCCCTTTTTTGGTGGCGAAAGCTGGCGGAAACGGAAACACATGTGCACTGTTGCATAAAAATGAACATGCCGTAGAGCGAGAGGTAAAGGTGTGGGAAGAGTCAGGCCGCAGTTATTTAGTGAAAGGTTTGGTTAAAGCCGTCCAATAGAATTGTCAAGCTAACTGAATGCATGAGATTGCAGCGTAAAACGTTGGCAATATAGCCTCAGATTCTGCACAGTGTTTGCCCGGAGCGCTTTTACAAGGAATAAACCGTAGTGTTTCTTCTGTTGTTCAAAACAATTCAATGAGTTGACACATAATTGTGGCTGGTCAGACCTGTTTTAAAATGCCCTTCCACATCCCTTCTAACTGACCGTTATATTGTTAATCAGGGTATGTGAGTTTGAGCCTGGAAAAAAAAGAAAGTGTTTTGCTCACTTAGATTCCATGACAAGCTAACTTTACTGGTCGAGATCAATAAAGCCCAATAAAGCCTCACGTCCATTCTGGAGAATTTATTTAGGCCCAGAATGTAAAATGTCCAAACACATGACATGCGTAACATGCCATATATTCAATTTAGTAATCTAAATCGTCTAATGGAAGACAGTTGCAACATTAGGCATTAGGTACTGAAAAAAATAATGTTTAGCTTACATCTTTGCTGAAGTGTTAAAGGTTTCAGCAGACATTCTAGCTCTTGCTGAAGTGCAACTTGTGGGAGCAGTAGAGGTTAGCTCTCTTGTCTATGGAAATAAAAGTTTCAGATAGAAACTAAGGTTTTCTTAATAGCCTACTTTCACTCCTTTCCCAATAGCATAGCCTGTGTATAGTATGTTGATGTGAAATAATGATCTTAGGCTTTTACTTCAAAAGCATATTAGGTTTGTCTTGTCATATGGTATTCTATTTTTTTATTCGATTGAAACTTTATCCTTTGCATGGCTTTTTTACTTAAAATTAGGCTATTTTGTGCAGTCGACACATGCAGAACCCCTGCAGAGCCGAACAGGTGAGTGAAAGACTGTTTAGATGAGCATAGGGTCACCGGGAGAGAGTGAACAAACAAAGGTGTTCATTTGCGTAACACGAGGGTACTGTTGACTGTGTGTGTAGATATACTGATGGTATGGCTGATGGTATGGGATCCCAGAGACAGGGAAAGAACCTGAGCTGTAATATACAAGAGCAGTAGTGACCAGTAGCCTACATGAATGAGAAATGCATAAGATATGGCTGCGAGCCATGTTTATGTTGATGAATTTGAAAACCTGGACCAAAATGAATGCAATCTCTTTCTGCTTTCCATTGCGGCGAAAAGTAGAAAATTCTCTGCCTTAGCCTAATTAGACTGCAGTATGTCATTATTGTGGATTTACATTATGGACGCCATTCGTGTACTGCTTACTGAGAATTGCATTCAAGTCAAACAATTTAGACTACCGCTTGAGTCTTTCAACATTTTATTATTTTTCATAAGCCTGCCAGGAGATGTGTTATCTTCGTTATCTATAAAATAATAATATAGGGCCCAATGTTACCAAACATATTGCCAAAACGCATACGCTATCACAGTATGGTTTGTTCATGTGATAATTGCTTGGCAAGTTTGTTGACTGTTAGCTAGTAAGCCCGCCAGTTTTAGAGAAAACTTTGTAATGCCTCCTTAAGGAAGCATTTATGTAAAGCATACTATTTGAGATAACATGAACCAACCATATGGTTCTTAAATACCACAGTATGGTTTGTTCATATGAACAAATGCATAGACTGATGATGGCCATGGAAAACAACAGAAAGTGTTTCAACTTATGTACATGGATACATTCATTCAGAGTTTGATACTGTATGTGAACACATCTGAGGGTGGGGGAGTTGAAACAGTTTTATTCATGAAAATAAATCATATAATGAGCCACAGTGGGCTATACACAGTATACTATGAAGCCTGTTAGTCTATTTATTGCAGCTGTTAAAGCTTCCACTGCCTTAAATAGACAACATAAAGGCCATGTGTGCATTGCAAGTGCTAATCAGCTGTTTGTTTATGTGATTACTGCCAGATTTGTTCTGCATGGAGTCGGCTAAACTGACTGACCACAACAGTGCCTTCTTTTCGCCCTCCACAAATTGTCAACTAGGTATCTCGCTAAACTGCAACTTGAATAAATCAAGTTTACCGAGTTGGTTACAGCAGATGTCAGACATTCAAACCATTAACTTTAAACACTTGATAAAGCAAAACAGGAATCTGCCCCATTCTTCATACTAATATGTTCCTTTACCGTCCGACTTGTCCTTGTTATTTGTTAATACCAACTTGTTCGTCGCATGGTTTAACCAGCCTGGGAGTTTCCCTCAGCCTAGAGATTGCCCCCCATCCAAACAACAGTAGTAGCATTGTCAGTTGTAATATTTTTAGGATTTTGTTTTGTGAGGGTCATGTAAAATAAGACAATATGCTGCACTGAATAATTTGTCTTTCACTTGGCTAGCTAGCTAGCAGTTTGTTTCTGTGGAGATCCTTAGACTGCTTGTGCTTGGTGACATTCTAAAAAGCCGCACATAGATCAAGGCCAATGGGACAAGGATCATCACATAGCTGCTGGGTCATCTCTGTTGTCACAGACAGTGATTGCACATTTCTGATTTGATTGTTGTTTGCACTATAGGCTGTTCTCACCTTGCAGTGCTTTACTATTATTGCCCCCCATGGGCAAATCACACCCTGCATACATCAATACCTTTGGAAAAGGAAAACATATGTTTAGCAAAAGCTTTACAATTACCCTCAATGAAAACCTTTTTAGTGCTTTACTAGAGTGTAGCATTGATGTATATTGTAGTTTTAATTGCAATTGAATATTGTATCTGTTGTCTGTCTAAAGTTAAAGGCTTAGAATGAAAGATAAAGAGAACAAGAAAGAGTGGGCCTTTAACATTTTTAATCTGGAGTTCTCTTTATGGCACTTTTTGCCAGTGTATGAAAGCCACTTTGGTTATAATCAACAATAAATGCTAATGGTTTTGTCTGTGTGTGTGTGTGTGTGTGTGTGTGTGTGTGTGTGTGTGTGTGTGTGTGTGTGTGTGTGTGTGTGTGTGTGTGTGTGTGTACATGTACACGTGTGTGTGTGTGTCATGTGTTGGTCTGAGATAGAGAAAAGGAGAGATAGTGAGAGGCATGTGTTCTCTCTCTGGACTTAATTATCCATCAGAAACTCTCACTCTGTGACATTGACCTCTGGAGATGAATCATACTCAAACAACACACACACACACACACACACACACACTGGTTTGTGTTGCCCTCATGTCGTGCAATCTCAAACAAAGACTTCCATTTGCTCCCTATTTCATAATTTCCCATATTTTTTCATTAAAGAACCATAGTTTGCTACTTTATCTCCAGATGCAACTAGTCCTTGTGCTACTTCAGCACCACAGTTCAATGTTTAATGCTAGCCCTCCCCTTATGCTCTTGACTGAAAGTGAGGTCAAACAAATCTGGATTCATAAAGGACACACTCATCCTCTGCCGTCGCAAATTGAGAAGCTACGCGCTCCCCATTTGAGTATTCTCCTTTTTGACACGCAGCCTTGACAGAGTCGTGCCACTGAGGTTTTCTTGCCGCAAGTCTAGTCAGTTTGAGTGCCTGGAGGTAAGGTTAAAGTTAAGGTTAGTCCCAGACAAAACAGTTCCTGAATGATGCAATGGTAAATTATTTTTTTACCAAACTGAAATGGAGGAATAACACGCAAGGCTCTTATTTTGACACCCGTCAGCGCTTGTGGCATGTGGGAGCTCATGCCAGGCATCCTTAATAAAGTCCCCCGCACTTATTGGGGCATTTGCTGTCATGCCTCATTGTATTTTCCTCCGAGAGCAATTACGGTCCCATTGCTCCTTGCCACACGTGCTGCATTTATGTTAGCATTTTTCTCCCTTTTTTCCCCATTGTCTTCAATTTCAAGCTTTCTAAACATCGGAACATATTAAATGATAATCAACTGAGGGAATGAGAGAGAGAAAGAGAGAGGGAGAGACAGGGAGTGAGAAAGAGAGAGGGATAGAGAGATGGTTGGAGTTTGGAGAGAGAAAGAGAGAGAGAGAGTCATTGAGGGATGAAGTTGATTCTTTGAGATGGCTCACTGCATGACTGCTTTGAAAAGCATCTCGTCAGAGCTTGAGTTGTGATGGGAGGCGTGTGTGTGTGTGTGTGTGTGTGTGTGTGTGTGTGTGCGTGTGTGTGTGTGTGTGTGTGTGTGTGTGTTTTGTGTTTGTGTGTCAGACTCCTCTTCGCTGAAGTGAGTAAGCAGAGCTGATCGGGGACGTGTTGTGCTTAATTACCTCTATCAGACAGAAGCCTGAGCTCAACACATGGAGAGACCTGAGCGCTACGCTCAACTGCACTCTCGCTTTCACTCGTTCTCTCCCTCCACCTTTCAACTTCCTCTTTTTCACACTCTCGCCTCGTCTCATTCCCACTCTCACTACCTCAGTCCTTCTGTCATCTCCCACCCACGTGTGTCTCTCAAATTCAAACGCAATTATATTTTATGTCCACGCCTGTTTGACAATAGCACTCTGTTGTTAAAACAATGTGGAAATACAGAGAGGAATCATTTTATAGATGAACAAAAAAGAAAGAAAAGATTTTTTGATGATTCTGTAAGAAGACTGGAGCCGGAGAGATGGGGGAATTGTACCTTACCATAATTGATGTACGAGCTGCCAAGTCTGTCCCTTGGGCGAATGGTGGATCCATCTCTCAAAATGAGAATCTTACTTTCTCAAAGTCGTTGAGCAGTTTGGAAAGCATTCTCCTCTTAGGTCCCCACCAGGTAGCAAGTAAGTATGTGTGTACCTATATTCCATATGATTATGTTCTTCCAGTACTCTTACTTTTGAATCTTTTTATGAATAAAGTTGCCTTGCCTTGCCTTGCCTTACCTCCCCTGTGTTAATCCTATGGACAGGGAGGGCAGGTTGAGGCACCTTTGATGAATGTGCCACGCAGTATTTTTTTAAAGAAGGCATAGTGATCACATAGTGAATTGCATTGTGGGCTGAAATGATGTGTTATCTTTTCCCTTTTTTTCTGGGGCTTCTCTGTGGTCTCTATGCATGTACTTTGTGTTTTCTCCAAAGTTTTGAAACGGATACATCATGCATTTATATTCCGAGCACAGGTTGACACAAACTGTGGGTCTGTCACAAACCATGCTGTTCTTTTATTCAATTTCACTTTCTCTCTTTTTCATTGTTTTGCATTATCTTTCCCTCTCTTTTTCTCTCTGTTCTCCCTCTCTACCTGTGTGTGTGCGTGTGTGTATCTGTGTTTTTGTACCTTTTGTCTGCTCAGTCCCAAGAGCCCCCCCACACACACACACACTCTGGCTTGCAATGTTCAAGCAACCGTTCTCAAGTGCTAATAGAAACAGCCTTATTTACTCGTAGGCAGCATAACGACACCTCTCAATCACCAGTGTGAAGAGGGATCACTCCACACTCACATTATTCTCAAGACCTGCTCGGAATAAAAGTCCCTCTCATTTCCTTGGTGTTTCAAAGGGTTCGGTTAGTTCCTGCAGATCATACCCCATACTGTGTGGTACACAGAAGCACAGATAGAGAGAGATATACAGAGAGAAAGAGAGAGAAAGAGAAAGAAAGAGAAATGGAGGCACCTGCCACACATGGTTCATACATACAGCAGATTGCCATGCTCTGATGAGAGACTGCACATTCTCAACGGTGGATTATGAAAGAATAACGGCACGGGTTGGGGACGGAATTTTCGACTGCTTCAGTCTGTCATGCCTCTTTACTTTTCTCTTGTCCCCCAAACTTTCTTTTTTTGTGGCATAGAGTGATGCTGGTAATGAATGCCTGGCTCCAACACCCTCCATGCTGTCAAATATGGCAAGGACAACAGAAAGGCTGCTTCCTGAGTGCTCCCTCGCTCTCTTCCGAGGACAGGAGGGAGAGGGGAAAAGAGAGTGCAAATGAATGACACGCTCGACTGAGTGAAATTTGTGCTTTGAGGGAAGCTGACGGGCAACGCTGGCGGCTGTGCAGATTTCACGCTGTTGCTTTGGGCCACCTCCATCTAACCCTCCACCAAAAACACACTCTTCGATTTTGCACATCTCTTAGGGTCTGTTTTTTTTTTTTTTTTTTTAATAATGATTGGTGGAGATGAGAAACCACTCAACCAATTAGGTTTGCCGGGTTTGGCGGAGAGCCACAGTAATGTCTCCAAAATGTAACGTTGCTCTTTTGGAACGGAGAGGACCTCTCCTCTCTCTCTCCTTTCTCTCTCTTCATCGCCCACACCATCTGTTGAGCTGCTTTCAACCCAAAGGGCCCCGCAAAATGTCTGCACTCTGAACAGGGGAGGGGATGAAACTCTCGGGCCGATTGTAGTTGGGAATAAATACTTGGATCCAGCAGTCAAAGGCATCCAGCTCCCTCTCATCCCGCGCATGAAAGCAGAGGCGTGAGAGGAGATTTTCGGCAGAGATGAACAGAGGTCTTAACATCTCAAACATACCGTGCTGATTAACATGAAAGGAGGTTTTATTTTTTTCATTCTTTCTCTGAGAAGCGCCAAGGGGGAGAGATAAAGAGTGAGTTTTTAGAGGGAGACAGGGAGAGTGAGAGAGATCGACCAAGAGAAAACAGAGTTGGTAAGCTGTTGATGCTTGACGTGTGCAATGATCATTCATTTAGCTCTGCTGTGATGGTGGGTCTCATAATCTCGTTTTTGTCTGGTGTGTTTTTTTGCCTGCGTGTGTCAAAATGTTTCAAGGTATGTGTGTGTGTGTGTTTGTTTGTGTCTGTGTCTGTGCGTCTGTGTCTGTGTGTGTGTTGACAGCTATCCATTTGTTTCCTACTCAGGTATCTGAGCGCTGTGACTATGTGTTTGTGAACGGGAAGGAGACCGGCGGGCGCGTGCGGATGCTGGTGAACTTCACCTACAGCTACCTGAGCGCCCAGCTGGAGGTGAGCGTGTGGATGCCCCGCCTGCCACTGCACATCGAGCTCTCCGACTCTGAGCTCAGCCAGATCAAGGGCTGGAGGGTGCCCGTCTCTGCCAACCAAAGGTACGTGCCATCATCTTTTATTCTTCCTTCTCGTCATAATAACCTGGGCATGAAGGCAGGCGTTAAACACTCACTTGGACCCACCTGGAATGACAGATGGGTGGGCTTAACCAGGCAACACACATGACCCAGCCAAATGCCCCCCACCACCCCCCACAAAATGTTTGTGTTTTATGTGTTCCAAGTGGACGAGAATAAATATTGGATTGTGCCTGAAGCCATTTAAAGGGAAAAAAACTCATTAACTGACACAAAGGCTTCCTGCTGGAGTGCTTGAAAGTGAGCAGCGTTTGAATGGACACAGCCATTAATGCCTAGCCCTGGCTATGGCTTCTTGTTCGCACGGGCAGTCAGCGTAGCATATGCCAAGAAAAGCTTGCTTCAAGAGCAGTTTGGCAAGACAACTCCGCTCTCTTTTCCTCAGAGAGGTACAGTCTTACTAGCCTGGTGTGAACAGATCCAGATTCACTTCTTAAATAGATATGGTCTGGCCATGCTCCATTGGGGGTGGTTTCCAGTTGCATCCTAATGGACATAGACCTCGGGTTATTTTGAAACCTTTGGTTTTTAACCCATAGGAATTCACCACAATACAATTGCTATACTTCCTACACTTCACAGCTAACAGTGAAAGCTGATATATTAGCCTTTTTCCAAACCTTGTTGCCAGTAAGGAATCAATGTCTTTAAACTTGATGAATACATTTTGATGTTTGCTAGCGTTTCACTTCAACGTCAATGCATTTAGCCACCCCCACTGGTCGCTGATTGGAGACCACATCCAGACTATAATCGCAGTGAGCAATAGGCGGGCAGGGATGGGTACAGCCCGCATCTTTTCCATTCATTTATCAATTCTTAAATTCCCAAACCTGTCTTGTTGTTTTTTTTTTTTGGTTAGTCTTATCTGAAATAAGAGAATATGCTAATGGCCTCACAGGAGAAGTCTTCAAGAAGCCCCTCTCCTCCCTATCGGCCCTACCACCATGACACACAGCAAAGTCACCCATCACCTCTCTCCTACGCTTATCTTTTCCCCAGTCTCCTAGTTGTGCCGGCACTCTTTGTGTGTGTGTGTGTGTGTGTGTGTGTGTGTGTGTGTGTGTGTGGTGTGTGTGTGTGTGTGTGTGTGTGTGTGTGTGTGTGGTGTGTGTGTGTGTGTGTGTGTGTGTGTGTGTGTGTGTGTGGTGTGTGTGGTGTGTGTGTGTGTGTGTGTGTGTGTGTGTGTGTGTGTGTGTGTGTGTGGTGTGTGTGTGTGTGTGTGTGTGTGTGTGTGTGTGTGTGTGTGTGCTGTGCACGCGCGCTTCACTGAGGCTGGTGAAGATGAGACAAGGGGTTCCTGGGCGTTTTAATTATCACCAGGCTGCACTCGATCGCCCTGCGGAGCACGGGGGGGCAATTCATATTTTCCACCGGCGATGCAGTAATTACCTCACATTAGTGGAATCACCAAGGCAGACCTGACACTATGTGAAGACACATGAAAGAGGCTCTTTACTTGTGAGTGTGTGTCTGGCATGCGTGCGTGTTGGTGCTGGTGTGTGTGTGTGTGACTGTGTGTGAGGGAGAGAGAGAGTGAGAGAGAGTAATTAGAGCTGAATGACAAACCCCACTCTTTAACTGCACTCAGCTGCCATAAGTCTTTCACACTGGAGGGGCACCATCTCCGGATTCTACCATTATGTTGGATCAGGGGCCCAAGTGTATTTGGAGAACCCAATGGCTCATAAGCCAGCAAATGAACCTCACATGCTCCACAGCCATCTCAGCGTACCCACACCACCCCCATCCTGTACAGACCTGCTCACTCTCCACCAGAGGGAGCTCTAAGACATCTGCCCTTCCGCTGCAATCCCTTAATCCCTCACATCCTCCCAGCTGCACAGATCCAGAGCAGCAAGGGGAGGGGCTGAATAAAAAAGAGGAGCCCGGTCGGCATGGTGATGTTGGCGTGTGAGTAGGGGCTCATTACCAGTCTGACCTTACCTGACCCAACAGGAGTGTCTGCACCTCTCCGCCGTTTACAGACACAAATGTCACAGCCTCTCAGGCCCGTTGTCATGGGGATCATGTCTCCGGCACTTGCCACTGCCACCATGTTAACCTGCCGGACAGTTTATTTATTTATCTTCTGTGTGGATTTGCGTGTCACACTCTTTGTTTCTCTTCTTCGCCCCCCCCTTTTTTATTCTTTCACTTATTTATTGTATCCGCATGAAACTGGATGGTTGTGCCTCATTAAGCCGAATGAGCCTACCAGGTCTGGTGTAAGCTGTGAAGTGTGTGTGTGTGTGTGTGTGTGTGTGTGTGTGTGTGTGTGTGTGTGTGTGTGTGTGTGTGTGTGTGTGTGTGTGTGTGTGTGTGCGCATGCGTGTGTGTGTGTGTGTGTGTGTGAGAGAGAGAGAGAGAGAGAAAGAGAGAGTGAGAGAGAGAGAACTTTTGAATTCAGATAAGAAAAAGCCTGTAAGAAATATTTTGAGTTAGATTATGATGAGTTTGCTTTATGAAATACTATGAATATGTGATGAAACTGTTTACTTACCTTTGAATATCCGAAGATTACTTTACCTACTACTTACCTGATGAGTGTGTGTGACGTATATGATGCTCCTTCGGGATTCTATGTCGCTAGGGCGCCAATAGGAAGACTTTAATTAGGTCATTGAAATGTTTGTGGGTTAGATGGCGGAAAGCATCAGTTTTCCATTTATATTGCACGTCATGGAAGTATTTTAAATCCTATGTTTGATTTTGTTTAATTTTCTTCTGGAAAAGTCAATCAGAGTTTATAGCTTAATAAATAATGTTTGAGTTATTTTGAACAGCCGACATCTCTGTGTGGGCTTTATGAAAAGTGTGTCAGCAAATCCCCCACCTAACATCCTGTAGCTAACTGAAATGCTCTTGTTCAGATTAGCAGCTATAGCATGAGTGTACATATGTGTGTTTGTTTGTGTGTTTGTTTGTCTTGG
Source organism: Clupea harengus (assembly GCF_900700415.2). Lineage (NCBI taxonomy): Eukaryota > Metazoa > Chordata > Actinopteri > Clupeiformes > Clupeidae > Clupea > Clupea harengus. The sequence goes on along the minus strand of NC_045163.1, from coordinate 5,808,614 downwards.
CAGGTGTGTGTTTACCGTAGGTTAAACTCCCGGACTCTCTCTGGTCACGTCAGCATGCAACCCTGCTGCCTCACAGCCTTCTCTGCTCGTTTACAGTGTTGACTGCTTGGCACGGAAACAACTCCCATCTAAACCGCACACTCCGCCTCACTAAAAGTGTTTACAAAGGGGAAATATAACACATTTCAGCCAGAATTCAACAGAATGCAGGAGCAGGAGTAGGACAATGAAAGCTTGTCAGTGGAGTGATTGAAAGGACTTAATTACAGAGAAGATAAATGGTCTAATCACCACTCTAACTCCTCTTCATTATGGTCACACCACTTTCCATTATGGGTTTCGAGGATGCAATAATGAATTAAATCAAAGTATTTGAGTAGCACTGCTGCTAAGTTCTTCACACAGGTTCTCTAGATATGTGTAATACTTATTCTTAAATCCAATTCTTAGTAGTTGTAAGAGTTGGCCTAGATTTGTGTGACGGAGGAAAGAGCGAGTGAATAAATGAATGGATGGATGGGGGGATGGATAACATGAAGCAAAGTGGAGCTTTGCATTTGTATCTCAGGTGAAAATTAAAGTTTGTGTGTGTATTAGATGAATTGATGAATGGAGCATGGAGAATAGAGGCCAGTTTGAGTAGCTTATATGGCAAATGAAGTGAATGAGGATAGCTCATAAGGAGCACTAAGAGAATTGATTAGCACTTAGACACTTTTCTTTGGTTAATAAATCAAGGAATCTAAGTTCCCCATAGTTCCCAACAGACTAAAGAAAGACATAACAAGCAGGAACAACACCTTTGTTTCTAAAACATGTCAAGCGTTTGTCATCCCTGTGTCCACATTTGAGACCGTGCATTGTGACTTACCTCTAGTTCGAGCAAACATTAAGAGCTTTCGCCCCACTCCTGTGGTTTGGGACTTACTCCCATCTATCACTACAGAAGGTCTCCCTACTTTAACTGCCTAAAAGACGGAGAGAGAGAGAGAGAGAGAGAGAGCGAGAGAGAGAGAGAGAGAGAGAGAGAGCGCTCTGTTAATGTTCCGCAGTGCTAAGAGGGGAAGGTTTGGGAACATGAGCCCTGCCCTGAGAGCAAGACAAATTGACTGACTGCCCAGAACAGCAGCAGAGTGTAGGAGACAAGCTCATCTGCTCCCTCCCTTTTCTCCCCCATACAGGTTTGGCAAGGAGGACAAGGAGGAGGAGGAAGATGAGAGAGCGAGGAAGGAGCGTGGCTGCGGGCCGCAGTACCAGAGCTCCACGGTGCGAGTCCTCACCCACTTCGCCGCCGAGCCGGCCGAGCGCGGCGGCGGCGGCCCCACCGACTTCCTGCTGGGCTCCGACTGGCAGGTGGACGTCACGGAGCTGGTGCGCGAGTCGATCCGAGTGCTGGACTGGCGCGTGGCCCGGCTGCAGGAGGGCGCGGTGCTGATGGGGATGGATGCCGGCACCACCAAAGTACAGGTGAGGAAGAGGAGAGGAAGAAGAGGGAGGGTGGGAATGAAAGTGAGTGAAACAAACAGAGAGAGAAAGAAAAAAAAGCAAAGAGAAAAAAAAGATGGTGAATTGAGAACATAATAAGACTCCTGAGGCTTACCCTGAAAGAAAAAGATGAATAGGGATTGGGGATAGGGGATCGAGCGAGACCGCGTAAGAAAGACAAAGAGAGTGTGTGTGAGAGAGAGAGAGCATGAGGTTGAGGGGTGGGGCCCCGAAGACAAACAGAATTTCAGATGTTGGAGGAATAAAGCTGATGGTATTGATCAGTACATGAGCACAGCCACTTTGCAGCATTACACACTGATAGAGGGGCATACGACAGGAGCACGGAGTGCAAAAGAGACCCCTAATTCCCACGAGCCTCCTTAAAGAGTGCTGCCGGGGTGCACTACTTCCACAGCAAGGCTCCCTGAGGTTGTTGTGAGTACATGCCTGTCTGAGCCTTTTAAAAAACAAAACAAACAGATTTAACACTTGGCCAATCACACAAGGCAGCACTACACTCCTCTCCGCTCTACACTCTCTCTCGCCAGACTTCTGCCCTCGGGGGTCCTAACAACACACTACGGCATCGTTCTGTGTGTTTGTATATGTGTGTGCTTGTATAAGCACTTTTCTGTGTGTGTGTGTGTGTGTGTGTGTGTGTGTGTGTGTGTGTGTGTGTGTGTGTGTGTGTGTATGGTAGATGAGGAGTTGTCAGCAGCAGGCGCAGCGTCTCTTCATTCGTGCTGGCTGCATTTGAAACCCAAACTGAGATTTCTCAGGAGGACTGATAAAAGAGTGTGCTGAATCACTCACTTAGAACAGACAGACTGAGTCAGACACAGACACATGTACTCTCTGGTCTTTCTCTTCCACCCCATACGACCAGCTCAAGAACGGGCTTTATTCACACACATATATATATATATATATATATATATATTATACTCTGTAACAAACATCAACAAGTACAATCTGTCCCCATTAGTACCTACTGAAGGAGCACTAATCTCTGCCTCGAGCCTTTGGTCAATAGATCGATCTCACGTATGCACATGTTCCTATAACAGCAGAAGAAAAAGATACGCTGTATTGACTGATATACAGCTCATACGGTCTCTCATTTGCTCTCAGGGAACAGCGTGCGCACTGTCACACACATTGAGACGCTGGAGACCACTCAAAAGCCATCACGGAGACCACACAATACACACACACACACCCACACAGACATACACACTGATGTACACACGTAACACTAAAGAGAGTATTGACAATGCTGTTAGGGGGGTGTGAAGTTTTGTCTGATAGCAAGATTGCCTTTCACTTGGAACGCAATGATCTGAGACCACAAACTCAGGGGCTTTTATTTCATTCAATTGGCTGAAATTAAAATTAGATTAGAAAAAGCCAGGTAATGGCTGAAATTGGTGTGAAGCAAAAATCAACTCCTCCCCCCACCATGGACACACACACACACACACACACACACACACACACACACACACACACACACACACACACTCTCACACACACCATAAGAGGGGGTCTTCTGGCTGGGAGCCCCCAATGCTCCAAATCAAAAATCATTTCGCATCGATCCATACCTCCATCTCCCCAGGGCCACCTAGCCACTTTGTGACGGCTAAATTAACACACCAAATAGTTCACAAACAGCAGAGAGGCTGTTTACTGTGTGTGCTGTCTAATTAGCTGAATAATTGCTCTTTTAAATGAAGAGAGATTGGCATGTAATTTGTTTAAGTTTTCTGTTTAAGCAAAATAGAACTAAACATGAGGTGTGTGTGTGTGTGTCCTCTTGAAGTGTTTAAACTCCAGCCTTTTCATTTGGCTTTCAAGCTCATAAGCTGCAATTGAGACCCCCACAGTGAAAAGGGAATATAAATTTAAATTTAAAAACCGTGTAGAAGAGATGTTTTAGGAAGCCATTTCATTCTCTGGATTATCCACATTCCTACAAGTGGTCACTGGTAACCATTTTAATGTGTGTGTGTGTGTGTGTGTGTGTGTGTGTGTGTGTGTGTGTGTGTGTGTGTGTGTGTGTGTGTGTGTGTGTGTCAGCGTGCATGAGTGTGTGTATTAAAGTGTACCTACAATACATCCAGAACTATTCCACCAAAGGGCATAGTTATGTTATTATGGTCTTTATGATTGACAGGTGGTTTGGCAATTTGTAAATGGATTTACATTTTTATAGTTTCCCCAGGAGTCTGGGGCTGGATTCAGACACTATTGTGGTTCTGACATGCTGCGGTAGTTTTGAATTTAAGCAACGTTTCAATTCTGCAAGTTTAGGTACAATAATATGTAAGTAGTATTCATTGTATACAGTCGCTTTACATTTTTCTCTAAAAGCCCTATCTAATAATAATACTGTGAAAAGTATTTTTTTTACTTGGAAACTTGGGTGGAATATGTGCAGAAACATACTCAACCACAGACCATACTCATTTGGGCTCTTGAGGTAATTCCCTAAGGTCATGCGTATTAAAGCTCTTAATCACTCCATGCATATGAACAAATAAATGACCATCTATCTAACACTTATGATGTAGTATCAAAAGGTATCAATGGGCTAATGACCTTGGCATAAGCAGAGGAAGACTGTTAACAACCTTCACCATCCTAACACAAAGAAGAAGGAGAAGAAGACTACTATTTTACAGAAATCTTCATTTTATCTGCAGTATACTCCATACTACCTACACAAACGTACATTTTTACACTCCATAACCATCCAAACACACATCAAACTAAGAAAATATACTCATGAACGGCCATGTAACACTACCTATTGCACACCGAAACGCAAGGGTTGTTAGTTAGGGTTGTAGGCTTGTTACTAGTCTAAAAACGTTAGCCCTAGACAACACGCAAATCTGTGATAGTGTGATAGAAATATTTTACCTTACTCATCCAGTTCCTCCTCAGAAAGTAGTAGTTCATGAAGTTGTAGCTCTATATTACAATACATCTTATTGTCCTTGGTTAAAAAAATGATCCAGTTATTTCTATATCTCCATTTACAAACGCATGAGTGGACATGTATTACATCTCCTTCGCGGAATTCTATATGTACTACCATCTGCTTCCAAATGACAGGGCTTGCCTCAAAATAAAGGAATCATACTTGGAGCTGGGTGGTGATTTGTCTACAGTGGACCTTCTCCCTGGTCTATCTCCTCCCTTAAATCCACATGTAATCACAAGGTCTTAAGCATGTGAATCGAAATGTGAATATTTCACATCTCCGGCAACGATGCTGCGGACTGAAGGGGGTTAAACTGTTTTACAGATTAGAACTGGAACTCACCAAATCCTGAAGCCCATTTTTTACAATCCGTGGAACGTATCTGTAAAAACACAAGCACATTTTTTTGGTTCACTTTAAAACATCAAACTGAGCACACTCCCCTTTAAACCCAGTTTAACAGGCACCCTTATCCAGGTGACCTGACCCAGGTTGATCAAGCCTCCGCCTGCGTCCAAGTGGTGTTCGCCTATGGTCACCCCTTTTCAGCCACAGCCATCTAAATGCTTTCTTGCTAACTCCAGGATGGCTCTTCTTCTGCTTGCTCCCCTAATGCCCCAGGGGAACCCCCCCTGCCTGCCCACCTCCCCTGACATGCACCTGGTCCTCCTGCCATTCCTGCGGCACTCAGTCTCGTGCAGTGGAGAGCAAACAAACCAGCCTTTGGGTCTTTTCTTTGGCCACTCTTCCTCCTTGACAAACACGACCATCCTGGCAGGGGCTTGCAGTGGCTCAGCAATGGTCTTGAGGACCTGGTCGTGTTTCCAGCAATAGTGCCCCTCGCCCGGTGCCTTAGAGCACAGGGGGCATGCAGGTGTTCCTGCTTTGCCCCATGAGAGCAGGTTGGATGGGCTAGGAAGGACATTGTAGACCCCCTCAATCAAGAACTTGACCCTCTGAGGGTTCCACTTCCAGAATTTCTTTTTTAAATCACTATTTGTGGAGAATTCCCACACCAAATGCAGACACTTTTTGCTGCAACAATCACATCAAACCCTTGCAAGATCCTGGAGGGACTGCCTAGTTATACATGTAATATTCATTTTAACAGACTAATCTGCAGTGCACTATCACACGGATCATACAAGAAACATAAACCCCCCAAAGACACAGGTGCTTTTGATTTTGCTTTTGCTTTACTAATAGATACCATTTGTTTGTTCTGTTTGTCTCGTGTGTCTCTTAGTTTGATCATTTTGTCTAAAAGCTAAACAAAATCTGACTTTTTTTTTACTCCCAGCCAACTCTAATGTCATTCTCAGTTCAGAGGGAGTCTGATGATATTGAAATAAAAGTTGATCTCATAGACACGGCTGTCATAGAATGATTGCTAGCTTGAGGGCGTGTAAACCACCTGTGGTCGGCCAAGCCTGCCTGTGATGCACTGAGAGACATTCATGGCTCCAGCGCTAAAGATTAGCCCTAAATTGCACCTGACAGTTCATTATGACTGTAACCGTTGCAATATGGCCGCAGCTGAATTAGCCTTTATTGTTTTGATGGACACAAAGCCTCCCATCAGATTCAATATTGAGACGGTTCCCATGGCCTCGGCCAGGGATGGTTTGTGGAGGTGGAAGACTGTCACTCCCTTCACAGTCACTTTCCATCCTGTGTTCTTCTGCTTATTACGGAGTCATGAAGCCCACTCTTTATCTGTGTGTGAGCCTGGAGAAATCCAGTCTGCACAGTATCAAGGGTTCAGTGCAGTCGATGTGTCTGCAGTATTATCTAACCGTCTAACCATTTATATGACGGTTATGACTAAATCTCATGTAGTCAGTGACAACAACCTCTTAAGTGTCTAAATGATAATTGAGCTGTGCAGCTCATAAGCAAAGAGCTATTTCTTTTTTTTTCATACTTTATTTTTTAATGAAACAAAGATACAATGATACATACATACATACATACATACATACATACATACATACATGAACAAAAAGTTGGTCACCTATACATTTATACTGATGGTACAATGATGGAAATAAATGTCAATTCACACAATAACAGATCAGTGATGATTCTGTGAGGTCACAAACATAATCCATTTTTCCCAATACTGCAAAAATTTATCAAACCGTAGATTCAGCGAGAAAGTCATTCTCTCCATATTTTGAACATCAGTTACAGTATCTATCCAGTCAGTCTCTGTTGGAGGTTCGGGCTGTAGCCATTTTCGTGTAACAGCTTTCTTGCTGGCTGCTAGTAATATCTTTAACAAATATTTGTCTTGCACCAAAAGGTGGCAAAGAGCTATTTCTCTAGACAATAAATACCTGAGATGGACAGTAGAAAAACAGTTTAGTACTTAAGAAGTAGATATCAAATGCATACATTATATACTCAGAAAGTTACTTATTTTGCATTATTTTAGGTAGCACTACAACACATACAGTACGTTTTTCATGAATATTCATGATGGGATTATACAGACCTTTTTTAAAGTATTGTGTATTTCAGGACCACCTAAACATAGTGGAGAACAAATAAATATTTTCTATACAAACAAAAAAACATCAATCTCTGTTTTGTAGCTCACAGTTATTTTCATTCCCTTGATGAAAACAATGACCCTCAACAGTTGTGGGTGATCAGTTCGATTGGTTGAAATATGTCAATATCGTTTAGGTGCCAAGAGTTGTCAGCATCATGTCCTACCTGTGATATAGCCACTGCTATCCACTGCTGAATCCACTCTACGCAGCTATATGTAGTCAGACCTCCCATCAGACAGGCTTGCTAGTGCCCAATACTGACATTCGTTTAGTCACAATTTGCTTTGAGGAAACATTATCATATAACGATTCAAAAGTTATGTAAGATTTTATATACACATTATCGTTCAACAGTTTGGAATCACTGAGAAATATCCTTGTTTTTGAAAGAAAACACTTTTTTCAATTCACATAACCTCAAATTGCAACTTGATCAGAAATATAGTGTAGACATTGTTGATGTTGTAAATGACTGTTAAAGCTAGAAATGGCTGATTTTGAATGGAATATCACCGTCATCCCCGTGTTTCAATTGTACATTATGCTAGCTCCTAAATTATCATATTTACAAGGTAAATCATCAATAGAAAAGTCTTTTGCAATGTTGTGCTTCTTAGGGAAGCAAAAAACTGGCCTTCCTTGGACGACTTCAGTATCTGGAGCATCAGAACTTAATTGTGGTCTAAAAATGGTCAGAAAGAACTTTGTTCAGAAATGCATTAGTCAGTTCTAAGAAATGAAGGCTATTCCATGCAAGACAGTGAAAACTGAAGATATCTATACAAAGATATGTACTGCATCTTTCACAGAACAGTGCACACCAGTTTTAACCAGGATACAAAGAGTAGTGGGAGGCCCTGGTACACAACTGTACAAGTGGAGAAGAACACAATCTTTAGCATGAGAAACAGCTACCTTACAGGTCCTCAGCTGGCAGATGATTAAACACACATAAAGCACATCATCAGCAGTGAAGAGGCTCTGGAATGCTGGCTCTCTAGCCAGGGTTTGGAAGAAAAAGCCATATCTGAGACGGGTCAGTGAAAGGAAAAGACAAAGGGATAGGAAAAGGGAAACAGACAGTGGGTGGAAGATGATTGAAAATAAGTTATAGAGATAGACAGACAAATTGAGGTGTCTGGATCTCAGAGAAAGAACTTTGTGATGCACAGAACAAATGAAAATATACGGGAGGAGTGCTTGACACTATCTCTCATAACTCTCAAACATTGTAGAGGAAATATGATGGTCTGAGGCGCTGATAAAGTATGTAATTTATTCAAAGGAATCTTTCACTAAGAAGGCTGTTACTCCATTTCACCATAACTCCATCGCCATGCCATACCCTGTGAAGGCACTTGACTGGAGCCAGGCCTTTGGAGGAGTGGCTTTGGAGGGGTCTGAAAGAAGGGGCTGGGATTTTTTATGGTTTTATACTTTCAAAATATATCTTACTCTTGCTGGATTGTCCAGAACCCTGGCTTTAAGCAACTAATTAAGCACAAAGTATCAATTTCAAGCACAAATAATGATTTCTATCTCTGGCTATGTCACTATATGTTAATTGTATTGATGGATAAAGTGTTCCTGAAATTTTTTTCATTTACTAGGTGATTCCAAACTTTTGAACAGTTAACAGTTGTAATGTTTTGTCTAACTGATGACTGACAATTCATAAGTGGCATTAGTAAGCTTAGAATAAGCCAATGATCCTCTATATTTTACTTTCTTATCAATGTGATTCTACTGAATGAATTTTGAACACAGAGTGTGTATGCTTGCATTTAGGCAGGATCTGGGTGAATGTGTAAAATACAGCCTGACCATTATCCATTATCCATGTGGATGAGCTGCTTATGACCTGGTGTGTTTATGTGTGTGCTGACCAGGTGATGTCTCCCCTGTCGGACTTGGTGCTGGCTGAGAGGGTGGTGCGGGTTCTGGATGATAAAGTGTCCATCACAGAGCTGGGGGTGCAGCTGGTCTCTGGCCTCGCCCTCAACCTGCAGCTCAGCCCTGGGAGCAACAGGGCCATCGTCGCCACGGCTACCACACAGGAACTCATGCAGAGCCTCAAACAGGTGCCTCTCAAATCCTAAACCTTGTTTTCTCTACATTTGTATTTTTGCAAATTAATTTAGATATTATACTAGCAGTACATTATAAACATTAATAAATATTACATTATTTAGTTGATCTCACTGAATAATGTTCAGGCCATACTCTATCATATGACATTATATCACGTTTTGTAGCTTAACAATAGAATGGATTTCCAGATAGTGGTGTGTTGTTTACAAAGAAAATATGTGATATATGAACCACACCCATCGCCACTGTTGCCAAAAGCAACACAACTGCAAATCACAACGTGTAAATGGCCTTGCAGGGGTCTGCCTCGACCATTTTAAAACGTAATCAGTGGTCTGTAGCAGTCCGTCTGGAGGGGTGGATGTTGTACCATGCCGCAGGTCCAGGTGTTAGCATGGCCCGCACATATCTCTTGTCTCTTCATCTCAGCGGGGGGCTGGGTGAGGGCCTGGCCACTCCGGTCATCATTGAGGTGTAATCACAATAATCAGAAAGCAAACACTGAGCCAACAAACAGCACACATCTTTTTGATGAGCTCCAGAGGGATTTGCTGCTACCGTTTATCAGATAGGACTACTAGAGGTGATTGTGCTCAAGGCTGTTTAAGTTTTTTTTTATTCTGAGTCACTCGGTAGTATTTTTAAAATGAGAAAAAAAACAGAATAATTAGAAAAACGAAAAAAAAACTCTTGATTTTGTCTGCCTTTTGTAATGGCAGGGGTCTGTCTCTCTCCTCATGACAGACATGAAAGATTGGCCACATCTCCTGCTGATCACAGAGTCCATAAAGCGGTGACAACGCTGTGTTTGTTTTAGTGTCCCTTTGAAGCATCTGAAGAAACAGCCCTCCTGCTACCCATGTTCCTCCAGGGAGCTGTTGTTCAGCCGTATTTTTGGCACGTTGTTCATTTCTGATGTTTTCCCCCACCCTTATTATTCATTAACATCCATCGTTTGAAGTTTGGAAGTTTAGGATAATGGATTCATCTGCTTTGTCGTGCGTAAATTGGGTATGTGCATTTCTTTTTTGATTGATTTTTTTTTTGTTGTTCCTTGCGTGCGTGCCCCTCTGCAGGAAGCACTCATCAGTGCCTGGCTGCAGTTCAGCGATGGCTCCATGACCCCTCTTGACCTCTACGACCCTGGTCTGTTCATGCTGAGCGCCACCTCCCTGAACGAGCGGGTGGTGGCTGTACGGCAGGACCCCGTGTGGAAGTGGCCAGTCATCGTCACCAAGGGTGAGGGCCAGGGGCAGCTGGTCAGGGTGGAGATGTTCAACCCGGAGGCGTGCCAGAAGAGCAAGCGCAGAAGCGTCCTCGCCACCGGCACCGGGAGTGTCCACATCAGATTTGGCCGTGACGATGACGCTGCAGAAGGCCGTAGCGGTGACCGGAGGTACCGCCCCAACGCCCCGTACTATGGAGGTTCCATTTCGGATGTGGAGGCAGGGATCATGAACCGTGGGTCAACCACCAAGACGGCCGCTCCCGGGAGGCCCAGCGGGGGGCGCCTGTCGGCCGACGCCGGCCTGAACGTCCCAGTGGACTTCTCCGAGTTTCCCACGCAGGCAGAGCTCCCGAGCGGCCGCAGCACGGACGACGAGCTGCTGCAGACACGCCGAGGCCTCAGCGACCTGGAGATCGGCATGTACGCGCTGCTGGGCGTCTTCTGCCTGGCCATCCTGGTGTTCCTCATCAACTGCATCTCCTACGCCCTCAAGTACCGCAACAAGCAGCTGCCCCTGGACGGCCAGGAGACCATGGCCCATGCCCATGACTGGGTCTGGCTGGGCCACGAGGGCGAGCTGCTGGAGGGACCCCACGGCCTGTGCCTGCAGCAGGAGGATCTGGGCAGCATCCTGGACTCTGGCCTGGGCCTGGAGGAGGGCAGCCAGCTGCTGAACGGGGTGTCCATGCAGAAGAGCGTGCAGGGCCAGGTACACCGCTCAGCCCTCGACATGGGAGTCTGCCCGGGGAAGGAACACAAGAGCGAGTCGCTCAATTCGCCAACCACCAAGAGGAAACGGGTGAAGTTCACCACCTTTGGCAGCTCCAAGTCCAACAATGGCTGCCCGGCCATTAGCCCGCTGGTGCTCGCCCAGAACAACGACATTAAGTGGGTATGCCCAGACATCGAACTCGGGGACTCCAAGGAGCTCCGCAATTACATGGAGAGGCTGAATGAAAACGCTTCGAAAAGCCTTGCGTAGTTCCAATGATATCCTCTCTTTCTCCCCCCCGCTTCCTTTTTCCTTCTTTTCTTTTGGGACAAAGTGTAGCTCACACATATTGCCTTTATGGTGAGGAGGAGCGAGGAAGGCGGTCAGACTGGCACAGCTGCAGGGAGGCTTCCCATGAATTAAGACAGACCATTCATCTAGAGTCGTTGCCACGGCAACTGTCCAAGGGGTTGATCTTCAGGAGTGAAGGGAAGGGGGAGAGAGACCACAGAGGAGATGTCAAAACTACGAACACCACGGCTAGAAATGCATAGGATGCCCGTTTTACTTCTGTTCATTAAAAAGACACTAATTTAATTTCAATAACTTACATGATTTAGGTGTTATTTGTTGACTTTTCTACACTTTTCCATGTAGGATGAGATTAGTTGTTTTTTTTTCTCCCTAGAGCGATATCCTGAAAGTCAAATGATGTGCGAGTGTGTGCATACGTGTGTTTGAGTTTAGATATGTGTACATAGTCATAAATTCTCTATGATGGCAAGTGATGAAAACCTTCAGCTGTAAATAAACTACAAACTCTGACTTGGTCTAACTTGTACAAACAACAAGCGATACATTTTGTAAGGTTTTACATATTTTTATACATTTTGGTTTTGGTCTGTTATCATTTCTCTCTTTATTTGACCCCTTTGTCCTTTAAAGACAAGCAATCCTTTATGTCATCCCCTAAACATAGAGACTATGTCTATTTTGAATTTAAACAAAACCTAGTAAATAGTACATACTGCAGAGATGTCCCTTATTATTGTTAATGGTCTCTCTCCCACAGTGCTGTTCAGTATTACTGAAATGTTCCTTGTGTTACGACGTATATGTTGCTTCAGTATTGTAGACCAACGGAAGGTGTGAGTTTTACCAGTTGCTGTCAGTTCTCTGTACACTGTACATGGGCTCTTTCCTCCTTTATCTGTGATTTTTTCTCTTTCGTTTGGTGAGTCTTATATATAGACAGATGACATTTGAAAAGGCTATCTGGAACCCATTTTTGCTGTGTTACATTTTTTTTATCTTTTGCTCAAGGTTTTTAGCACAAGCCACAGCCTCTGTTGATATGCTTAAAGGTAGCCAAGGGGATATATGTGAAAAAACCTTTAATACCTCTAAACTGGTCTACTGAAAGAATAGCAGGAGACACATTAATATTCCATTCCTGTGTTTCCTATTGATTGCCAACCCTTGACTGAGTTATGACTTATGCTATGACATGCTTGACATGATGCATATTCAACCATAAATGCTAGAAGTTAAGTACAGAAAGTATGAATATATTCAGTTTTTTTTTGTAGTTGTTTTTCACACACGCTAACTTGTATTTCATTTAAATATTATTTGGCTTATCAACACAACTCACATAGCTGCCATCAAATATTTGACTCGCCACAAGACCAGATGGCCTATAATCTGATGAATTGGACATAGTTTATATAGAAACTAACTTGCGTTAACTGTAAGACCTATGTCCAGAGGAAGGGAAGATAGTTACCCCATAGCTCTGTGTGAGAAGGGGGGCGATTTGAGATCACTTGTGTCAAACCACATCTGCTGTGTCCATTTATGTCTTTTTTTTTTTTGGTTGTTTTGCACTGATTAAACTATTGGCAACCCTCGCAGTGAATCTGTCTTCTCTTTTTATGTGTTGGTGAACTTTTGTGTGAAGTAACTTGAAGATCATTATTTAGTGCCATAGTGGAACCTGTCATAGTGGAAATGGACCTTATTTTAATGGCACCACCACTTGCAGCTTTGATTCAGTATTTTTCACACTTCCATTAAAAATATGAAAGCTATGACAAAAATCTTTGAGCACCTGATATTCCATTCAAGTGCTAACCAGTTTTGACACTGAGAATGGTTGTGCTAAATACATTATGGTCCTAGATGACAATCACAAGCTAGTGTTTAAAAAATAAATAAATTATATATAAACACAGTGACACTCCTGCAAAATAGATGCATTCCACGATACGCAGAATTTCCCTATCAAAAATGGAGTTCACTGGCAATTGTTCCCGCCCGTTAGTTAGATCAATTAGAAAAGCATTTCTGCTGTTGCAGAGTGAGAGACATGTAGTCTGAGTTGAATGCAGGCCGTTTTAACCCCTGTAAATTAGTCAGCGCTCTTTTTTGGAGGTTACCGACTCACAGCCACTTTGGAATATAATAAAAACCAAACATAAAAAACATCCTACAGCACGGTTTATTTGGTTCCGCCATGATTGGACGGCAGCTTGGTCTGGCAACACACCAACCTTAAGAAGCTCTCCACTGACCGGCTGAGATGCAGGCCACTGGATACTTCCCTTTTTGTTCTTTTGGGTGTCTGCAGAGAGCCCATGTCTAGGTTTGAATGACTTTACATATTGAACAAAACTACTGAGTTATGGAGATTGAAAGGGAATAGATGAAATGAAGAATGAAACATACCGAGTGACATACTAGAATACACTGAAAGGTTTTTGTTTATGTGCTTGGCTTAGGTAATTGGATTATGCTAGGAAATATTTGTTTCATATTGAGAATTTTACATTTACTTTCTCTGTTTGGATGAAGCTACAGAACTGTGACTTTATCATTTATGAATGTTCAAAGGTTCATTTTGGATGAATTCCTGACTCCTTTGTAGGGTGACTGACTTCTATTGTTTGTAAATGCTAAAGAACAAAAAAGTCACACGGACAAGATTCTGGAAAATGCATGTCAGTGATAGAGATGTGCTTTCCTCCGTTTTTAGATGTTGTAACATATAGCATGCTTCAGATACTCAGAGAAAACAGCATTTTGTAATGAGTTTAGCACTTAAGTGTCAGACGAAACACGAGAAAATGTTACCCTCAGTATTTTATAAAGAGTTTTCATACAATGTGGTTAGTGATGAAAGGCATGCACCACTTCAGGATCACTAATTAAGAACCCAATTACTTATAATCGTGATTAACTGTCAAATGTCGACACTTTGTTTGCCCCCTAACTCTTGTCCACCAAACACACTATTTCTTTTTTCCACCAAAATCACACTAAACCAATTCAACAGATAGATTGGTACACATTGTGCGCTTCAGGGTGAATTGTATTTTTTGATTGGACAGACGTTTTTTTCCAAAGTCTTTTTTTCTTTCCCGCGGACTTAATTGAATAGTTAGGATAATTGATTTCGGTGATGTTTCACAATCCTCCAAAGTTTCTTGGAAGTTTCCCATGCAGGGCTATTGGCCCAAGACATGGCAGTCTTGGTGAGAGGCACAGTCCACTAATGCAGTCGTTAGTGTCAACTCCCGTTACTCACAGAAGTCCTCTCTCCGTGGCGCATGTTAACGTCTCATTGATGCCTCCACTGACAATTAGAAGCCCCTGGCAGACAAGTCAGAACTCTCATCTCCTCACTGAGTGAGTAATTAATGATTACTGCAATGAGTTTTTTTTTCTTTTTTTACATCATGCTAATGTGACATTTCTGTACAGCCTTTCAAACTCTATTATTGTAGTCAATTAACAGTACAGATGTCAATGATGTTCAAAGCACCAGCGCTGTTACCAACAGAAGGATTAACACACGCTGTCCCATAACATTCTTTTAGACACCTGAGACCTTCATTTTGGACAGGATAACTTCACGGTCTTATCTTTAAAAACACCTGCTCACAGTTGAGTACGTTTCCAAAAATGAAACTGATCCCAAGTTTGGATTTCTTACTGTGTTCAAGTAGCAGTACATCTAATGCCATAAATGATGCGTTATTTTTTATTCTTGTTTTAAGTTTTTAAAGTTGGACAACATAGCAAGAAAGTATCTGTATTACACCGATAAAAGTGACAAAATATGAAACTTGCATACCCAATAACCCATCCATGCTAAAAATACACAATCACAAATGTACTCTGTGCTAATTTGTGAATAAAGAGGCACTCTCTCGGGGGATGTGTGTGTATGTGTGTGTGCGTGCGCGCGCGTGTGTTTGTTGGTACAGCACGTATAGAGCATCAGGTCCTTTGCATTCCAGCACATCTCAGATGGGAGGAACAAAACAACAGAAGTTCATTAACAGAAATGATCCATCACTTTTTCAGTCGCTCGCAGTTGATGTAATTCCCCCTGGGCCTGGCCCTTATCGGGCTCCAATGAGGCAGAGGAAGCTGACTGGGTCCTCCCTGGGATTCCAGAAGAAGTGGGTCTGTTTGCTTCTTTTCATCTCCAGTGGTATTTCTGTTATATGGGTCTGTTTGTGCCACCCTAGAGATACCATTTCTCTCCCTCTCCAGTGCTCTCTGACAGCATTTTTGATCTGAGTCACTTAAGAATAAGTGTCAGGATAACTATCGTATTGGGTCATCAGGGGCAAGGTCTTTCATCCCACAATGGGATGGACCATCCTCTGGCTATAAAATAGGTGTGTGTTTCCAAATGAGAAGTCCACAAGATGATTGTTGTTAAGATTAAAATCACACCAAGATCTTGTCATTTAACTCCCGTCATTTGCATTGAAGAGCCAGTTAATATTACATCCCAAAGGAATCACAACAAATTGTTCAGCGGTGATGAAGCTGCGGCATTCCTAAACAAATATTAATTGATTTCAATGCCATTACAAATGTCAAAATGGCTGGTTCCGGTGTTGTACCAAGACAAGCAAGCACAGTAAAGACAGACATATTGTTAAGGTGAATCAGAGAAAGAATCAGCTAAGGTTGTGGTAATGTTAGCATTAGTATTTATTGCAGTATGGACTTACATCAATACTATGATGAAGTTTGCAAGACTTTCTTGAATCAATTGTTTTGTTAGTTATACAGTTATATAGATAACAGTTGACAGTGACGATAACTGCGGCAACATTCCCCTGCCTGTTGCTTTGAATGATGTGAGATAACTATGTTATCAATGTAACAGTGACAAAATGAGCTAGCATAAATAAATTATACCCCTTACAGACATACTGCCGTGATCTTCCTCTGACACTGAGGGCCAGATTTACTAACAGAATTGCGCCCACTTCAGGCGTAATTTCTGCGCAAAATGCGGGTAAAGACATGGAACTGTATTTACAAAGGCGGCGCACTTGAGTAAAAACGCAGAATGCCCGCTGCTGAGAGGGTATAAGGAAAGTCGGTGTTCGCCGCTAAGAGATGGAAGGAGATGCGTAAAGTGCGCCTAATTATGTATTCCGTGGTATTTACTAAAACTGCCTGATGAGACGCGTCTCTAATTTGCGTGAGAATAATCTGCCTCATAAAGGCAGGTCTAAACCAGGTCTGTTCTATTTGTAACGAAACAAGAGGTGTTTTAGCATGACATATCAGCTGCTAAATGAAAACTATGTGCCTGAAAGAAATTTTACGCAATTCATTAAAAAAAAAAATACGAACATCATGGTTCTGGGTGGGGATACAGGTGAAAATATAACACAAATGTTATTTGTTTAAATGTTTATATTTGATATATCATTTAATATAGGGATATCAAAAATGGTCCCACACGCTAGCTGTTCAGCCAGGTCTTACCCAGAATCGCCGCTCCATGTAGGGTTTAAACCGTCTTCTTTGTCTTTTCCACCCATCATTCAAGCACACCGAGTACAGTGCTCGCCTTCTGTAGTAACGCATATCTATTCAGGAAAAGTACTTGTACCTGAAGTACACTAACTAAACTAAGTGAATTGTAGAGACAGAGCAGCATATTCATTTCACCTTCCATGTTTATTTTGACGTTATAGCCTCTCGAGCGCAAGCTACCCCCAGTGCCATGGCAACCGAACGTCTGAAAACGTCTCGGTTACTTACGTAACCTCGGTTCCTTAAGCAGGAACCAGATATAACACAATGGTACATGACGTAATGTCATGGCTACAAATCGAAGCATTTATCTATTCATGCCTGAAAGGCCGCGAGATCTGTCAGCGCGCGCTCCTGGCCCCGCCTTCCAGGAGCTCTATAATATCATAACGCGCCCTCAGATCTTCCTCGGAAAGAAACTGAGCAAGACAATCAATCCAAGGTAACACTGTACACGCCAACCTTGTTATATCTGGTTCCTGCTTAAGGAACCGAGGTTACGTAAGTAACCGAGACGTTCCTTATCGCAGTTCACTGCGATATAACACAATGGGACCCTATACATTCCCGCGTGATAATACAGTGGCAGCCAATTACACACACCAGCTCTACCTCTATGAAGCCTTTGCCCTCATAGAGGTTCATACGGCCGCTGGCGGTGAACATATTAACAGGGCAACCTTTGTCATAGGCGGCAAGGATCGCGATCCTGCGCCTGTAGGAAACCACCCTGGAGTGTTTCATGTGCAACAAACATGTAGACACCGATGAACACACTTATCATATACATCGTTCTCAGGTCAGGGGATTCAGAGATCGCTCGCCTGCAGAACACCAAGAATTTAACAGGGCCACCTTTATCATAGGCGACAGGGATCCGTGATCCTGCGCCCGTAAGAAAACCCTGGGATGTTTCATGTGCAACATAACATGTAGACACTAATGAACACACTTATCATATCTATCGTTCTCAGGCCAAGGGATTCAGAGATCGCTTGCCCGCAGAACGCTATGAAGAAAACTAGGTTCAGCCACATCTAACATATAGAATCTAATGAAAGTGTGGCGAGAACTCCAGCTTGCAGCTTTGCAAATATCTTCCACTGAGACGCCCTTTAGTAAGGCCCAGGAAGACGAGACCCCCCGCGTAGAGTGCGCATGCAACTTCTCCGGGGGATCTAAAGACAAGCTCTTATAAGACAACACGATAGCCTCTACTATCCAACGGGAGAGGCTCGGTTTTGATAGAGGTCTGCCTTTTGCGCGTGCACCGAAGCACACGAATAGCTGATCTGACTGTCTGAAAGCTCTAGTGCGCTCTGCGTAACAGCGGAGAGCGCGCACTGGACAGAGTTTATTCAAACGTTCCTCCTCTGCTGACGCAAAAGGAGGAGGCGAGAAAACTGCTAATTCAATCACCTGATTGCGGAATGGGGTTACCACCACTTTAGGTGTGTAAGCAGCATTAGGTCGCATAACCACTCTGTCACCAGCGATCGAGAACTGAAGGCACGATGGACTGACTGACAGGGCTTGCATGTCACCAACGCGTTTTGCTGACGTTAACGCCAGCAGCAGCGCGGTCTTTAAAGAGACAAACTTTATGTCCACTGTCTCCAGGGGCTCGAACGGAGGCCCTGTGAGAGCACGTAACACCACTAGCAGATCCCAAGAGGGTATGAGGTGTCTCTCTGGCACCCTGAGCCGTCTCACCCCCGCCATAAAGCGTGACGCTAGCGGGTGACTGCCAGGAGAACTGCCATTAATGCCTGCGTGGCAGGCTGAAATGGCAGCCATGTACACTTTGAGAGTAGAAGCCGCCTTCCCCTCATCAAACAACTGCTGTAGGAATTCGAGAATAACGCCCAGCGCGCAGTTAACGGGGTCGTGCTGACGCGCAGCACACCACTGCTCAAAACTGCGCCACTTCAGCGTATACAGAGCCCGTGTTGATACAGCTCGGGCACTCTGTATTGTAGCCACCACCGCGTCCGACAAGCCTGACGCTATGAGCCTGCACCTTTCAGGTGCCAGGCTTTGAGACGCCACCACTCCGGATGGGGGTGCCACACCGTCCTGTGCGCCTGCGTTAGGAGGTCTCTCCGTAGAGGCAGCTCCCAAGGCTGCTGCACTGACATATTGACCAGATCTGCCACCCACGGCTGGTTGGGCCAGTGGGGGGCTATCAATATCAATTCCCTGCCCTCGCCCGCAATCCTGCACAGCACCTGCTGGAGGAGCGGGATCGGGGGAAAAGCATATAGGGGTAGGGCTGGCCACTGGTGGCCCAGCGCGTCTATGCCTAGTGGGGGATCGTCGCCCCCTAGCGAGAACCAGAGCGGGCAGCAGGTGTTCTGCCTGTTCGCGAACAGGTCCACCTGCGCCTTGAAAAAACGCACCCAGATCTGACCTATCACTTGTGGGTGAAGGCACCAGTCTGCTGCTCGAGGATCGCCCCTCGATAACAGGTCTGCACCGTAGTTGAGGTGGCCTGGTATATGAACTGCCCTGAGGGACAGGACGTGCCTCGCTGCCCACAGGAGCAGGCGAGTCGCCCAATGGTGTAATGACGGGGAGCGCACTCCGCCCTGGCGATTTATATACGCCAAGGTCGCAGTGTTGTCCGTCCTCACTAGTACATGCTGACCACTCAGCCTGGGCAGAAAGTGTTGTAGAGCTAGGACTACTGTTCGCAGCTCTAACACATTTATGTGAGACGCGGCTTCTGTCACAGACCAGAGACCGTTCACGCCTCTCCCTTCGCAGACCGCTCCCCAGCCTTTGGTGGAAGCGTCTGTGGTCACCACCACGCGACGCGACACTATGCCCATAGTGCCTGACGCGGCGAGAAACCAGGGGGTTCTCCAGATCGCCAGGGCTTTCCTGCATCTGGAGGACACCACTACTCTGCGATGCCTGTCTGTGACTGCGTTTGAGCTTCATAGACAGGTACCATATTTGGAATGGCCGCATACGCAACATCCCTAACGGGAGCGCTATAGCGGCCGACGCCATCATTCCTAACAGGCGTTGGCAGCGCAGCGACGAGACTGACTGTCCCCGTCGGAACTGGCGCACGCATGCTTTGATGGCACTTATCCGTTCTTGAGACAGCCTGACCTCCATGGAGGTGGAGTCTAAGATCATACCCAGAAAATGCGTAACTTGCCTGGGGCAGAGAACGCTTTTCTCTCTGTTTACAACAAAACCCAGTCGATACAGGTGTGCCACCACTAGATGGCCATCCTGCACTGCTGCAGCTTTTGAATGGGAAGCAATTAACCAGTCGTCCAAATAGTTGTACACGCGTAAGCCGCGTAGACGTAATGGGGCGATAGCTGCCTCTACGCACTTTGTGAATACCCTCGGCGCTAGGGACAGGCCGAATGGGAGTGCGTTGAATTGGTACGCTATTCCTCCGAACGCAAACCTCAGATATTTCCGATGTCTGTGGTGGATCGGAATGTGGAAATAAGCGTCTTTTAAGTCTATCGTGATAAACCAATCGTTTGGCCTTATAAACTGCACAAGCCTGCGTGGGGTCAACATTCTGAACCGTAGCGGCATGAGTGCTTTGTTTAACACACGTAGATCTAATATAGGCCGATAATTCCCGTCTCTTTTGGGTACGAGGAAGTAACGGCTGTAGAAGCCTGCATTCCTTTCTTTGAAAGGAACTCTGCTTATGGCCTTTTTTCTGAGCAGGGAGATAATCTCTTCCCCGTAGGAAGTGAGACTGTTCTCGCTGTATCACAGACTGTATTACTCTGCTGAAAGGCGGAGGGGAACGGGCGAAATGCAGAACGTAACCCTTTGAGACCGTCTTTAGCACCCATGGTGACACTGCGCATGCGCGCCAACTTTCTGCACAACCGGGGAGGTTGTTCTCTGAGTTGAATTTGTCGGGGACTAACCCGCTCATGGTCAATGAGTCTAAGCCTAGATCTACACCCACTCCGCCTAGGGAGGGGGACGAGATCTGGGGCTGCCCCCTCATGTTTTCTAAAAAAATTTGAGGGTGCGATTGCACTGTGTGCATCGCGGGGGGAGTTGCACAAGCATGCCTGGGCACTGCGCCATCTGGGACAGGAGTTAGGACATATGATTGTGGTGCTTGTGAAAACCTGCTTACCGTGCTGGACATGATTTCCACATGTGAGCGACGGGCTGATTTCTTTGGAGGCGGTGTGGGCTCCACCGCTCCCCCCTGTGTGACGAGTGGCTGACTGTCACGGTCAGGGAGCCTGAGGTCTCCCTCTGCCTCGCCCGCGGCGAGCGGAGTGCTGCCGCGGAGCCTGGGCTGCGCCCTGGGCAGGGCGCGCAGCTGGTTGTTGTGCTGCAGGCTGTGCTGGAGGGCGGAAGGGATGTCTCTGCCAGCCTCGCCCGGTGGATACCTTTGCTGGAGGCGCTGGCGAGCGGAACCCGCTTCTCTTCCGGCCCGGTGCGGGTGTGGTGTGTCCTGAGGAGGACGTCTCACCCGCGCCACTAGAGCGAGGCATCCAAGCCTGGAATACCTCTCTGCTCTTCTGCTGTTCTTCGAACTTGGCAGCCATTGTGACCACTGCTTCCCCGAAGGCGCCCTGGACAGAGACCGGGGCATCGAGGAGTGGTGCTTTTTCTCTGTCTGACAGCTTAGCCAGTGATAGCCACAGAGACCTCTGGGTAGCCACCGCGGCACCCATCACCCTCCCCAGTGCCTGTGCCGT
The DNA here is from genome assembly GCF_900700415.2 of Clupea harengus. Taxonomy (NCBI): domain Eukaryota; kingdom Metazoa; phylum Chordata; class Actinopteri; order Clupeiformes; family Clupeidae; genus Clupea; species Clupea harengus. The sequence goes on along the minus strand of NC_045163.1, from coordinate 5,786,992 downwards.
GCACCGAGTTAGTCTGAGCGACAGATCCGTCGCGCGACGGAGTTCTGCCACAGACGGGTGATCTTCCCCCAGCGACAAGGCAAGCTCAGTCAGGAGCTTTGCCTGGTAGCGCTGTAGCAATGCAGCCGTATTGGTCGTGCAGGCAGCCTGCCCTGCAGCCAAGTAGGACTTCTCTGCCAGCTGAGCCTGGTGTCTGCTCACCCGCGTGGGCAGGAGAGGCTTCTGGCCGAGACGCATCGTGGGGGATGCGGGCGAGAGGTAGCCCGCTACTGCATCCTCCACCTGAGGAAAGGAGAGGTAGCCCCTCTCCTTAGCCATGTGGAGCTGCATGTAGGGCGCGAACCCCGGCACCGGGGCTCGGCCCGAGTAGGGTATCGCCCATGTCGCCTGCAGTTCCTCGTGCACCTCCTCAAAGAAGGGGATGCTGGAGGGAACTGACGTGGCGGGGCCAGCATAGAACTCCCCGTCCAGCAGCGAGGACCGCACACTGGGAGGGGGAGGGAGAGGGAGCCTGAGGCAGCTGGCTGCTCTCAGCGCAACCTCGTGGAGCTGCTGGCCCAGGAGCCGAGACGAGGTAGGAGGTGTCTCCACCCGCAACCTGACGTCATGGCTCGTCTGCATTGCTTCCGCGATTGAGCTGTGCCCATCGGAGAAGTCTAGCAGACTATCATCATCCAGGCTGGTGTCCAGCTCGAGCGCATCGTGGGGGATTGCCTGGACACCGCTTGGTTGAAGCTCCTCAGCCTCGCTGCCCGCAGCCCCAGGGCTGACAGGCGGCGGAGACGGGGAGAGACCCGGGAGCGGAGCTGCCGCCGCAGGGCGACTGCTCACGCTCACCAAGTCCAAGGCTGAAGACGCACTCATTCCGGATGGAACTAGTGCAGTCTCCTCGGCGTCCTTGCGCTTCCAGAACGCAAGGCGCCTGGTAGCCTTAGCTAGCGGGAGGCTAGCACAGATGGGACAGACAGGGGCTTCGCCTGAGAAGGCGCCCTCCGCGTGGTCCCTGCCTAGGCAGGTCACGCACCGACGGTGGCGGTCGCCCTTGGGACGGACGTGACCGCAGTCAGGGTAGTGTCTGGCCATCTTTTATCAATCTGAAAGTAGAGAAGAATGTTAAAACACAAGCACACTATCTGCAACGAACACGTTGTTAGCAAGCTAGCAGGCTAGTCAGAGACTTAGCCAGCCAGGCAGCAAGGATAGCAGCAACTACTTTCAAAATGAAATTAAGCCAATGAATTTCGTGGCGCCCTGAGCTAGTGAGGGTTAAGGAACCCGATAACTCACCAACCCGTAGAGAGCGAAAGCACACAAAACTCTTTTGACTGTGGTAAGCGTTTGAGATATACTCAGAGATGTTCACTCCGTCTTGCGAAGTTTCAAAAGAGGAAGATCTGAGGGCGCGTTATGATATTATAGAGCTCCTGGAAGGCGGGGCCAGGAGCGCGCGCTGACAGATCTTGCGGCCTTTCAGGCGTGAATAGATAAATGCTTCGATTTGTAGCCATGACATTACGTCATGTACCATTGTGTTATATCGCAGTGAACTGCGATAAGGAACCTCAGTTTGCCCTGTCCACGCTACAACACAAACCCGGAGTTTTCAAATGTATCCGCCTAAGGCAGCGTTTTTGAAAAGCAACGTTTTCAGTGTTGGAATACGCTGTATGCGGTTTGGCAAAGACGCTGATTACGCTGCACTCGCAAATGTTAGTAAATGTAGGGTGACCAGATTTGAGTTTGTGAAAAAGAGGACACTTCGTCGCGGGGGAGGGGGCGGCGTAGCATACAGATGACTCCGCCCCCTCCCCCGCAACGAAGTTTTGACATCTTTTTAACATGCAGATGACCCCGCCCCCTCCCCCGCGACAAAGTTTTGACATCTTTTTCACATGCAGATGTCATGTGCTGTTGTAAACAATGCAACTAGTGGAGGCGGCAAGGTGCTCAGTGTTGCCAGATTAGAAATGGCGACGTATCAAAATTATCGTATTTGGAGGATAATTATCGTGCATCTGGCAACACTGATAGGGCGGTCGACCAATGACAGTTCTCTCTACAGTCAGAGCTCGCGCAAGAAGGTGGAACGTAAGGGAGATAGCTTTTCCAAAACTTGTAAGGGCGTAAAAACTAGTTTGTGAAAGACCCAGAGAAACACAAATATCCGACGAGGCAAAATTTTATTACGATTTTGGAATCCCTGCCGGACCCATTTTTTAGGTCTCGAAAAGAGGACATGTCCAGGTAGAAGAAGACGTCTGGTCACCCTAGTAAATGAGGCCCTGAGTGTTTCTTTAATCCCTAAAAGATTGACTTAAAGTCATGCTAGCGGGAGACAGGAGCATGTGTCTCACGCCAAATGCGTGAGAATTGGCGACCCTGCACTTGTCAAGTCAACTAACTGCTATAGTCACTAATGCTAAAGGTACATTCTTGACAGGCATGACACAATTAACTAGCTTGCACGAAATGAATGTTGACATCTTTCTTGACCTTTCTTCAGTATTGCAGTAATATGGCTAGCTTGCTACTGCAGGCCAGGGTTACCGACCTTCATTCATGTGGCATAATATGCACGGTAGCACTCATACATACTGGTATGCATTAACATATAAGTGCTGTAGCCTACATTGTCTCTCTCATACACACAGAAACACACACTCTCACAAACAAGGAAATGCTGCTGTATTTCTTTCTCGCTCTTACCTCAGATATGAAAAGCAACGTTTTCAGTGTTGGAATACGCTGTATGCGGTTTGGCAAAGACGCTGATTACGCTGCATTCGCAAATGTTAGTAAATGTAGGGTGACCAGATTTGAGTTTGTGAAAAAGAGGACACTTCGTCGCGGGGGAGGGGGCGGCGTAGCATACAGATGACTCCGCCCCCTCCCCCGCAACGAAGTTTTGACATCTTTTTAACATGCAGATGACCCCGCCCCCTCCCCCGCGACAAAGTTTTGACATCTTTTTCACATGCAGATGTCATGTGCTGTTGTAAACAATGCAACTAGTGGAGGCGGCAAGGTGCTCAGTGTTGCCAGATTAGAAATGGCGACGTATCGTACCAAAGGCTCAAAATTATCGTATTTGGAGGATAATTATCGTGCATCTGGCAACACTGATAGGGCGGTCGACCAATGACAGTTCTCTCTACAGTCAGAGCTCGCGCAAGAAGGTGGAACGTAAGGGAGATAGCTTTTCCAAAACTTGTAAGGGCGTAAAAACTAGTTTGTGAAAGACCCAGAGAAACACAAATATCCGACGAGGCAAAATTTTATTACGATTTTGGAATCCCTGCCGGACCCATTTTTTAGGTCTCGAAAAGAGGACATGTCCAGGTAGAAGAAGACGTCTGGTCACCCTAGTAAATGAGGCCCTGAGTGTTTCTTTAATCCCTAAAAGATTGACTTAAAGTCATGCTAGCGGGAGACAGGAGCATGTGTCTCACGCCAAATGCGTGAGAATTGGCGACCCTGCACTTGTCAAGTCAACTAACTGCTATAGTCACTAATGCTAAAGGTACATTCTTGACAGGCATGACACAATTAACTAGCTTGCACGAAATGAATGTTGACATCTTTCTTGACCTTTCTTCAGTATTGCAGTAATATGGCTAGCTTGCTACTGCAGGCCAGGGTTACCGACCTTCATTCATGTGGCATAATATGCACGGTAGCACTCATACATACTGGTATGCATTAACATATAAGTGCTGTAGCCTACATTGTCTCTCTCATACACACAGAAACACACACTCTCACAAACAAGGAAATGCTGCTGTATTTCATTCTCGCTCTTACCTCAGATATCCCAGCTGTTTGTCTTGGCATCTCATAGTTGGGTTAAAGGGTTTGCACAGTGCTCCATAAGCCCGGTTCTGTCTGCCAAACTGACAAGAGGCTCTGGTTGTGTTCAGCCGTGATACGGCAACAAATACCTGATTTCAGTTGAAGGTAGAAGAAAAGCGGCAAGCCAGGAAAGGGCAGACAGGTTGACAGTGAGGGTGTAATGGATCTGCCAGGAGTTACAGTGCTGCACTTTAGAAGATCTCAACAAGTCACATCTGCCTTCTAATGAGCTGCCTCTATTCACAAATAAGTGTCTAAATGTGTGTGTGTCTTTGTGTGTGTCTTTGTGTGTGTGTGTGTGTGTGTGTGTGTGTGTGTGTCTGTGTGTGTGTACGTGTGCTAGCATTTGGTAGGTGTCTCTATGCCTCTCCACTTCCTACCAGTGAGAGTATTTCCTTGGCTGAATCAGGGCCATCTTTCTATCCACCCTTCTACAAAGCCTACAAACAGGATATTTAGTCATGTTAATGAATTTATGCTATTCGCTAAGCTACAGAAATGTCAACTGGTAATAGCCAATGTCTTTGCAGTCACGTATGTTAATTATATCAGTTATGCATGATCAGGTTCCTATCTACATTAATGAGGAGAGCTCTATAACCATTGGATGGTCAAAATTATATTTTGGATCAATGTTAAAATCAGACAAAACTTGCATAAATAACTTTTAGCATTTAGCTCAAACAAGGTCTAAATGCCTACATTTAGTTTTTACCTCTGTACATGCAATAGATTACACAATGAGGTTGTTTCTATGGTAATGAACGCAAACAGTACATGCTACGATCAGTAATGCTATCTTTTTAGGACAGGGCTAAACCTATTCACTATGGTTAGTCTTTTAGGCTCCCCTATTGATTTGTCCCTATCTAATCTGTAAATACATTCTCTGCTATTGCCAAGCCCTTGTTTGAAATAACAGATTCAACTTTCTGAGGCGTACACCGTTCATGGGCCCTCATGCTATGCTACCCCAAGGAAGTACCAATCTTGTCTACCCATCCCATTTATTACTGATATTGACACAATGCGAAAGTCTAGATGTCTGGGTTTAAAATCGAATCCAGGCAAAATGTTCTTTCTTACATACATCAGGCACGTGGCAACTTTAGCCAAGAGTACATGAAAGTTGATAATCCCAGGAGGGCGATTATTCATAACAACTTTACATCGACATTGGCCTATGTGATCTCCGGGTTCATTTTTTCTGATTAAATGGATTGAAATGGAGAATCTAATCTAGCCCTTGACTGTACCCGTATTGACATTTCTGTCATCCACTTTCCACTGCATTGCTAACACAACATAAGGCTACTAGTCAGCCTAAAAAGTCAAAAATCACTGTTACATTCACCACCGGTAATTCTTTGGTGCAAGCTTTCTTAGAGATCATCTGATCTATTGACGTAATGGAGAAATTAAATCTGAGGCATGTTTATATTACATTCTATTTCTGAGGGTTTTTGTTACTGTCTTTGTACCAACAGAGCATCAGGGTGATGATCAAATCCAATATTATAACCACACATGGGTTATCCAGGAATGCAATTAAATGTATGTTGTTTTTGGAAGATTTCCTTTCCATTTTCAGTCATCCTGACCTCATGAAACAGACTGTTAGACTGATGACAGCTGGTTTTAATGACTTCTCGGTGGAGTAACACAGCAATGCCGTAGACAGATCTGACAAGTAAAGTGAACATAGTCTCATGCTCTCGCACGGCTTTCTGTGTCTTCTAGAACCTTTTCTGTGAGCTTGCACCTTCTGTTCACTTTGTCGCACTGCATTTATACACAGAAGCATGAAGCTATGCTGGCCTTCCTTTGAAATGGGAGATGAAAGCAAACACAAAGGTGAGTTCTCTCTATAAAAGTTAGACACAGAGAACAAGGAGCCTGGGAGGCTCTCCTGGCTCACATGGATTTCAACACACAAAGGCGGCTCTGCGTTGTCCTGTGTCTTTTCTCCTTGTGTGTGCCTTTCTACTGTAATTACCCTGAAAAGATCATAATTCATCATGCTTCAGCCAAGCTCCTTACAATGGCCTAGGGATGAGCACCATTGAAGGTACAGCATAAATGTTGTTCTAAGTGATTTTTCATTCTTTGTGATATGTATGCTGTTTTGCACAAAAGTAAAACAGGCAGATGGCAGATGCTGATGGCAATTGCGAACTAATCGGGACCAAAAGTGCTGAGATTTTGTAACAATATTTTCTTTTATGAATTTTCTCAGTTGGAGAATAGTAGCATAATTGCTTTAAATTGAGGGTGGTCTGAATTTTCCATTCAAAGTGCTTCTCTCCTGTAGCCTAACTGGTGATTTGAATTGGCATAGAGAATTGTAGGGTTTAACTGCCACCGCTATTGTTAGGAAACCCTTATAGAATCTATAAATACTTAGTAGAGTGTCTGCAGGATCCTCCCTCTATAGGGTGCAAAAAGTGAGAGGCTACATTACTGACATAGCATATGTTTGGTCCAAGTACATCAAACCCAAAATGTAATCAAACATCCACAAGGGATGCGGCACAAAATGCTTTTACTGGGGGACTGCTGGAAATTGAACGGCGGAGAGGACATTTTTTTCAAGGGTCAAAGGAAGATTATTGTAAAGTTTTCGGCACAGCTGCCAAATGGCCCAATGCCATGCCAATACCAATTAAAACATTATAAAAGATGAGTATCTGGAGTCTTTTGTTAAAGGCAAGGCCCCTTTTATAGTTCGGCAAGGATTTCTCAAGATGAGCACAGACTGAGATAGTAACAGTCATGAGAATGAGCTTGTGTTGTAGCAGAGGTCAAACTGTGTTGAATGAGAAACCAATCACTTGATCAGTTAAACGTAGTATCCAATTATTAAAATCAAACCATTCATTCATTCGTGTTTAATTTGAGTCTCAAAATATACATTGTTTTCATAAAAATCAAGCTCCTGTTGGTAAAAAAGGTTAATTTTGTGCAAGTTTACTTCAGATTTAATAAAAAATGTGATGAAAACATCATGCTGGTGAGGCCAGCCTATAAACAACATGATTATATGTTATCATATTTTTAGCTGTCTTGTGGTGATCAGTCTATATTGTGTTACTTGTATATCTTTGAAGAAATGTTTCCAGCCAATGGCACATCACTGCTCCTTTACCTCTTTCACCAGCAAAGACTCATGTGTTCAACAGTTCAAGTTCAACAGATCATATTTCAGGAGCATATTTAAAGGTTTTTGTTTTTACACAAAACCTACAATGGAAATGCTCACCTATATATGACAGTGGTGTTAATGAGATAAAAAAAGAGGCCAAGGAAGGGCACTGTGATGGCTGAATTTCTCATTTGAAGGTGTCACTATCACACACGTTGCAAGGGATTATGGGAAGGTTCTTTTGGCGAACACATTTACATGATTATTCTTTGGGTCAGCCTGAAACTGTGGTTAATCTTATCTGGAATTCATGCCGTTCACAGGAAATGTGATGTTTCATACACAGGAAATTGACCACACTATGCTGAACAAAACAACTTAAAGGTCAAGGTAAACTAAATTAGCTCCGCAAGAAGATGTTCAGAAAGCGTTTGAACAGCAAAGGCACAAAACAGCATATGCAGTCACACACACACGCATGCAACACAGACACACACACACACACACACACGCACGCACGCACGCACACACACACACACACGCACAGAGGCTGTACCCAGCCATGTTGACACCACAGGTCCCTCTTTAATCACCCATAACCCTCACATGTGATTACCCGTTGGGATTATTATCTCTAACCGGGTTCAAAGCCACCATCCACCCCGGCACCCTGCGCCCCCCTCATGCAGCTCCAGCCTGCTCTGGGTTAAGCCAATGGGTAGCTTGACCCTCCTTACTTGCACAAGGACTCCCGACCCAATGCACCAACCAGCTTGACAGAAGGCCCAGCACACCCAGCAGCACGCACTCCTCCCAGCTTTCATGGTGCGCAGAGGATTTGAGAGTCAATCCCCCAGATCCCTGGATTTCTCCTGTGCTCTGAGCATTATCTCAGAGCTACAGCTGCACACATACACACACAACAGCAACAACAACAACAACAAGAAACAGAGCATGAGGGAGACCCTGACAGATAAAGGGAGAAAAAGAGAGAGAGGATGATGAAGAAGAAGAAAAGGAGGCAGAGAGAAAGGGAAGGATAATAATATCCCTCAGAACCAGTTGGGGCAATGATCCTGAGAAGAAGTGTGCGAGATGTGGGTGTGTGAGTGTGTGTTTGTGTGTGAGATGTCGGTGTGTGTTTGTGAGTGAGACGTGAGATGTGTGTGTCTGTGTGCGTCGGTGAGCCCTCGTGCACAGTCATCCGCATGATCTTGCAGGAAAACACTTTAATCACTGAACACAAAGCACAAACTCCATCACAATCGCCATTAGATCATCCTCATTCTCGTGATCAGCATGCAGTGAGGCTGAGATGCTCATCTTATGGGGGGGAGGGGGCACGGTCAGCTATGGCGTAAATCATGCACAATCATCCACCCATACGACAGGTGAAAAATGACAGAGAGGCCTCCACAGGAGGCGAGCGTTACTGCGTGAGTGGGTTCTAAACTGACACAGGCCAAGAGAGACGGGAGATGGAGAGATGTTTATATTCTGCCTATTCTCTCTGGTTGTGCTGTTTTTTTTGTCAGACGGTCTTGTCTGTGGATTAAATCAGCAGACGATGCAGACAGACTCTTAAATAAAACATAATGCTTATTCTAATCAATTTGTTCTGTGTTGACGTGTGTTGCATCCACGCGGCTGTGAATGCACGGCTGAGACATTTAAATTAGTTTCACGTTGGCTTCATGAAAAATACAAGTTGGAATTGAGAGCACAATGCAAGATAGATAAGGATTGAAAGCACCCCCTCACAGCTCATGTGGTTATGATAAGGGCTTGCTGTAGCAGGTGCAAACATGTGCTGACAGTGGATGGAGGATTTAATAAGGGTAGCGATAGGTTAATGAAATCTTAATTACTTAGTTGTTGGATGTCTTTACCATTAGAGAAAGATAATAAAGAGACAGAGAAGACAGTGGTCAGCACAGGTACCAGGCTGTGTTTGCTAAATGAGCATCTACAGTATCGACAGATAGTTCTTATTCTTAGCACACTTCATACTGTCTTGTCTTTACTTCCATTCATGATACCAGCTGATTAAACTCTGACTAATCGCAGAACACTTACATTTCATTGGCTAAAGAACATTTTGGAAGGATACTTATATGCCAATATGGCCCAGGACCCTTGAACATACAGGTGCATCTCAATAAATTAGAATATCATCAAAAAGTTGATTTATTTCAGTAATTCGATTCAAAAAGTGAAACTCATATATTATATAGATTCATTACACACAGACTGATATATTTCAAGTGTTCATTTCTTGTAATTTTGATGATTATAACCCCAAATTCAGTATCTCAGAAAATTAGAATATTGTGAAAAAGTTCAATATTGAAGACTCATGGTGTCTCACTCTAATCAGCTAATTAACTCAAAACACCTTCAAAGGTGTCCTGAGCCTTTAAATGGTCTCTCAGTCTGGTTCAGTAGGCTACACAATCATGGGGAAGACTGCTGACTTGACAGTTGTCCAGAAGACGATCATTGACACCATGCACAAGGAGGGTAAGACACAAAAGGTCATTGCTAAAGAAGTTGGCTGTTCACAGAGTGCTGTATCCAAGCAGAACGTTTGGAAAGTTGAATGGAAGGAAAAAATGTGGTAGAAAAAGGTGCACAAGCAACTGGGATAACTGCAGCCTTGAGAGGATTGTGAAACGAAGCCCATTCAAGAATTTTGGGGAGATTCACAAGGAGTGGACTGCAGCTGGAGTCAGTGGTTCAAGAGCCACCACGCACAGACGTGTCCAGGACATGGGCTTCAACTGTCGCATTCCTTGTGTCAAGCCATTCTTGAACCAGAGACAACATCAGAGGCATCTTACCTGGGATAAGGACAAAAAGGACTGGACTGTTTCTCAGTGGTCCAAAGTTCTCTTCTCAGATGAAAGTAGATTTTGCATTTCCTTTGAAAATCAAGGTCCCAGAGTCTGGAGGAAGAGAGGAGAGGCACAGAATCCAAGTTGCTTGAGGTCCAATGTAAAGTTTCCACAGTCAGTGATGGTTTGGGGTGCCATGTCATCTGCTGGTGTTGGTCAACTGTGTTTTCTCAGGTCCAAGGTCAGCGCAGCCGTCTACCAGGACGTTTTAGAGCACTTCATGCTTCCCTCTGCTGACCAGCTTTATGGAGATGCGGATTTCATTTACCAGCAGGACTTGGCACCTGCACACACTGCCAAAGGTACCAGTACCTGGTTTAAGGACCATGGTATCCCTGTGCTTGATTGGCCAGCAAACTCGCCTGACCTAAAACCCATACAGAATCTATGGGGTAATGTGAAGAGGAAGATGCGAGACACCAGACCCAACAACGCAGAAGAGCTTAAGGCCGCTATCAGAGCAACCTGGGCTTCCATAACACCTCAGCAGTGCCACAGACTGATCGCCTCCACGCCACGCCGCATTTCTGCAGTAATTCAGGCAAAACGAGTCCAGACCAAGTATTGAGTGCTGTACATGTTAATACTTTTCAGTAGTCCAACATTTCTGCGTTAAAAATCCTGTTTTTTAGTTGGTCTTAAGAAATATTCTAATTTTCTGAGATACTGAATTTTGAGTTTTCTTTAGCTGTCAGTTATAATCATCAAAATTAAAAGAAATAAACACTTGAAATATATCAGTCTGTGTGTAATGAATCAATATAATATATGAGTTTCACTTTTTGAATCGAATTACTGAAATAAATCAACTTTTTGATGATATTCTAATTTATTGAGATGCACCTGTACATGCCATCTTCTCCTCAGTTCAAATAATTCATTCCTTGAACTATAGATAGAGCGTGATTTAGAGGATGGATGATTGTAGTGTTCATGATTGTGAAGAAATTAAGAGCTCAATTCATTAGCCTCTCACTGGATCCTGGCACATAGCCCACCCTTATATCACGACACAAAAGAGATTTCACATCTTCATCAAGGCCATTTGCATATAGCTTGCAGTAGAATACAGAATCGTTCTAAAACAGCCTCTTTGCCCTCTTGATTGACAGCCTTTTGCAACAAGGGATGCCTGAGATCCCAGGTTACCATCGTATTTCACTTGTTTAGAGCTAAATAAAGCCCATCACAATTTATAGAAACTAATTACACACTTTGGAGACTTGAAAGACCTAATTGTCTCGTTGTCCCATAATGGACGTGATGAGAACTTCAGTATGTCTCACGAATGTTATTACTATCATCCCTGGTCTACATTTCCCAAGTCTACGCTTGTAAGTGAAATCCGATTTGTTATGGAATTACTGACAACCTACCAATTGTGTTTTCTACTAAATAAACCCTGACAAAGTGATTAGGATCCCAACATGAGGGATGACTCCCTGTAGGGGGTTATTTAGTGATAATCCCCTGCTGGCAGAACATCTTGCATGCCTACTCCACACAGCAAGACATAACTTGGCAGGTAAAATACATTTGAAATTATTTGATTTCAGTTGCTATGGTAGCTAACAGTTCTAACAGTAAAAGTTCTGCTGGGACTAATTAAAACACGCTATATAAAGGACACAGTGTGCCTATCACAGTTCCGTAGGCTGATGCTCAGTAAGAAAAAATGACCAAAAAGATGACCTCTGGACACAGACTGTTAGGTGAAAATTCACTCAAGTTACCTCAGGACTCCGGAGTTGCATATACAGTGGGGAAAATAAGTATTTGAACCCCTGCCGATTTCGCAAGTTTGGCCACTTGCAAAGAAATGTGTGATCTATAATTGTAATAGTAGGTGTATTTTAACAGTGAGAAACAGAATATCAACAAAAAAATCCAGAAAACTGCATTTTATAACATTTATGACTTAATTTGCATTTGATGCAGAAAATAAGTATTTGAACCCCTAACAAAACATGACTTAGTACTTGGTGGAATAACCCTTGTTGGCAAGCACAGACGTCAGACTTTTCTTGTAGTTGGTCACCAGGTTTACACACATCTCAGGAGGGATTTTGGTCCACTCCTCTTTGCAGATCCTCTCTAAATCCTTAAGGTTGCGTTTTCAATGGGAGGGAATGAGGGAATGAGGTTCAAGCCCAATATTCCACGTTACATGGCCCCATCCATAGTCCCCTCGATGCAGTGGAGTCGTCCTGTACCCTTGGCAGAGAAACAGCCCCAAAGCATAATGTTTCCACCTCCATGCTTGACGGTGGGGATGGTGTCATATTCAGCATTCTTCGCCCTCCAAACGCGGCAAGTCGAGTTGATGCCAAAGAGCTTGATTTTGGTCTCATCTGACCACATCCTGTCTCCCAATCCTCCTTAGAATCATTCAAGTGTTCATCGGCAAACTTCAGACGGCTCTGTACATGTGCATCCTTGAGCAGGGGGACCTTGCGAGTGCTGCAGTACTTCAAACCATTACGGCATAGTGTGTTGCCAATGGTTTTCTTGGTGACTGTGGTCCCAGCTGCCTTGAGATCATTCACAAGCTCCCCCTGTGTAGTTCTGGGGTTATTCTGCACCTTTCGGATGATCACCGATACCGCACGAGGGGATATCTTGGATGGAGCCCCAGACCTAGAGCGATTGACAGTTGTTTGGTGTTGCTTCCATTTACGAATAATCGCACCAATAGTTTTCTGCTTCTCACCAAGCTGCTTGCCGATGGTTTTGTAACCCATTCCATCCTTATGCAGGTCTACAATCTTATCTCTGACGTCCTTGGTCAACTCTTTGGTCTTACCCATGGTGGTGAGGTTGAAGGTGTGAAGTATGATTCTTTGGACAGGTTTCTTTTATACACGTCACCAGTTGAGATCAGGTGTACCTTGTAAGGCCTAATGAGGACTAATCTGTGTGCTTCTTGGGCACACAACTGGTCATTGGGAGCCAGAATTCTTGCTGTTTGCTTGGGGGTTCAAATACTTATTTTCTGCATCAAATACAAATAAAGTCATAAATGTTATAAAATGCAGTTTTCTGGATTTGTTTGTTGATATTCTATTTCTCACTGTTAAAATACACCTACCATTACAATTATAGATCACACATTTTTTTGCAATTGGCCAAACTTGCGAAATCGGCAGGGGTTCAAATACTTATTTTCCCCACTGTAAGTATATTTATTAAACAACAACAACAAGCTCGTTGGGCTCACCCACGTCCTGGCAGGTCAGAGAGAAGCACGGACCCTCTCTCAGAGAGAGAGGGAGCCCGGGCTTACTCCCAGCCTGCAGCAGACGAAAGAGAAGCAATATTAAACACATCGCACAAGGTTTATATAGATACTATCTAAGTTTATCTAATGCTGATGCCATAAATGTTTAACATCTCAGTCATTCTAGGTCCATGATTGAGCTTCTTATCTTCCAAGGATGTCTGTTCTTCCCAGGGTCGAGAGCACATTTCGACCCTGTCACCAATGAGCTCACCCAAACATGCTCTTGCACGTATGCAGACTAAGTGGCGCCTAATAACCTAAGTTACACACACACAGAAACACAGAAAAACCATGTTCCTGCTTACATAAGCACATGATTCATACAAGGTATATATTAATACAAGGCACTTGCTTCATATATTCTGAAGTCATTAACAGTGTTTCGAAAATGATCTCCATCACAGACTTTGATGTTAAAAAGATATGGTCTCACACATGAAGTAACCCAGTCATGCACACAACATTCATATTCCAACCACAAATGCTCAAGTTCGCATACACAGACATGAACACCTTCTCATTTACACACACCACCCTATGTGAGTACGGCATGCACCACACTCACACGCACACACACACACACACACATGCAAGCACACGCACACACACACACCCTTCCTGTTTGTTGAAGTGCTTGAAGCGGTTTGTTCTTCTCCTTCGTATCAAAGTCTCAGCGTGTCCTCCTCCTAACACAGCATGTGCTTTTTCCCTGAGAAAAAAAAAACACCTCTTTCAGGACAATTGGAGAGGGGGAAACCATATATCTTCAACTGGTACATCCCTGGGATCAGGAGTCACCTGGTTTCTGCTGGAAGCCTGAACCTATCAGAGAGTGGGAGGTGTGTGTGTGGGTGACCCAACTCCCAGCACCACGGTAGTAAGTTCAGAAACAAAGTGTGCCTCTGGTCCCCAGGTACTGCGTGATACAGCGCAGCAGGGGACAACCAGGTTTCCAGACACAGAATATTAATCGTACCAGAGACGGCCCTCCCGCGGGGCCTGGGAGCACTTTGTGTGTGTGTGTGTGTGTGTGTGTGTGTGTGTGTGTGTGTGTGTGTGTGTGTGTGTGTGTGTGTGTGTGTGTGTGTGTGTGCATCTGTGTGTGAATGTTTGTGGGGGTGTGTGAGTGTGTGTGTGTGTGTGCGTGTGTGTGTGAATGTTTGTGTGGGTGTGTGTGTGGGTGTGTGTGAGTGTGTGTGTATGTATGTGGATGGGTGTGAGTGTGTGTGTGTGTGCATGTGTTTGTGTGTGTGTGTGAATGTTTGTGGGGGTCTGCAAGTGTGTGTGTGTGTGTGTGTGGGGGGGGGGGGTGCATATGGGTGGGTGTAGGGTTGGGAGAGCTATTGGCAGTGTAGAAGGTCATCTCTGTGGAGGACATGTGGAGTAAATGCAACTCTCCAGTGCAGAGTCTGGTTCAAAGCCCAGAATTACCTTCTGTATATTATCAGAAGACAGTTATCAAATGGCACAGAGAACCACAAGCTGTACTTCAGGGAGGAGAAGAGAACTACTGGGATTGGAGGAGAGGATGAGGGAAAGGAGGAGAAGGAGAGCAGTGTAGAGGAGAAGAGGAGACCGTGAATCAGAAGAAAGAATAATGGTAAAATTAAGAATTACTGATGTAATGACATTTTCTATTAAGAAACTATTACTGCAACACTAATAGAGACACTGATTTTTATTCTATAAGCCCATTTCCGGACTGTACATTAAGACAAGCACAGTGGCTTGTGGTGACAGACACACGACAGAAAGAGATGATTGATCAGAATGATAAGTCACTTAAGCAATATAAGTAATTTAATAAATAGAGTCCATCACAAATTATAGAAACTAATTCAACACTTTGGAGACTTGAGAGACCTAATTGTTTCATAATGAAAGTGATGAGAACTTTGGCTCAGGCCTCAACATGTCTCACAAATATTATTACTATGATTCCTGGTGATAATAATAGATGTGATTCATAATGCATCATCGTGTATGACAGAGGATTGTGGTTCTTACAGTGGTAATCTTTCACGAGTCCTGAAAATGAAAAGTAAATTAGCAATCACAGAAAAGAAAAACATGCTCAGTGACCTTCACAGCTTAAACATTCATCATCAAATGGTTGTGATTTACTATGACAGTTGCTGCATCTCATATAGTCATATAGCGTATCCCCACATGGCTGACAGAGAATATAAGATTTGTGTCCCTGGGTGGGCATTCCCTTCAGGCTAGATCCCCCTCAAGTGGGGTAGACTCAAAGCACTTTTTGGGAAACTGTTTCACCAAATTTTACGAAATCTTTGCAGAAAGTAGGCTCTAGGAGGTGCATGACCCTAGCTTGCTATGACTCATCTGTGGAGTGGCACCACCCAGTGAATAAAGCAAAAACCTAGCCTTCACTAGCTAATATCTTGTGATTTAAAGGTACAAACTTTACAAAATTCACACACCCTGTAACTGACACATTTCAACGTATCAAGAACCACTTAATCTAAAAGTTTGGAGTTTGGAATGCTTAAACTTGGCTACATTTGCTCAAATGTCTTGAAGCTCTTTTTGGCTTGCTCAACAAAATGGTCACCAACGGCCAATCAAACTTCAGTAGCCAATAAATGCCTGTGATGTAAAGGTTCAAACTTAATGAGATGCTACATGGACTAATAATCGCTGCTTGTGACTATGTGTAAAGGTATTATTATGATAGTGTATACCCCTGTCCAGTTACAAATGTTGAAACGCTGCATTTAGTATTGTTTTCAAACATTTTATTGACTTCAACTAATAATTCTACATTTTATACATACATGCATACTTCTCAAAACTTTGCAAATGAAAGTACATTTATACAGAGAAGCTCATTTTGTTCCTTTCCATTTTTATAAATGTAAATTTCACTACATTCACTACAAATGTGAATTTCACTCATGCCTCATATGCACCAGACAGGTTGCAAAACCACAGAACGTAACTCGCAGGTACTGCTTCACACCCTATCAGTGTACAGCCGCCATATCCACAAACTATTCCTTACATTTTCACACAAAGTCAAGACATACAACAAACATTTGAGTCTATCTTTGCCAGAAACGCTATCATTCAAGATAACACACTTTTTCTTAGAACGGAAAATATTTGTTATTTCACTTAATTCTTGTTGGCCTGGATTACCGCACAGACCTATGAGGCACAGGCACAGGGGTCCTAAAAAGTCTGCACCAAGTACACCCTATTGATCCAGGGTTGACCCTTGCCAGACCCTTAAAGGCCCGTAGCAATACACAAAGGAGTACATAGGTCCCCAGCCTGAATTCAAGTGGTCTGGAGCTAGTCTGATCCAGTGGCATCATTAGGTCAGATCACTCCAGGCTATAGCCCTGAATATTTTAAGCCTAGCCACGATTATTTTCACCCTGAAAAAAAACAACAGACAGACTGTGTAACAGAGTGGAACTTGACTTGCAGCATCTGATGGACGGGGGAGTAATCAGTACATTCTAAGTTGCAAGACAGACGCACCTAGATGAAAAGCTTTGGTTCAAAAAAATCTAAACAATCTAGCCTTGTTAGTTATTTCAATGAGAAAACTCAAGGTAAATCTTTGAGTGTGGGTATTACGCAATGTACCCAATTATGTTGACTGACATGTACTGACGTATACTGACGTGATTACATGGCAAACCAAGCTGGATAGCCCTTAAACCAATAATTAGCCTACAGTGAACTGATGGCCAAGTCTGTTAAGTGAAGGTTTCTCTCTCTCTGTGAAGTAGCTAGAAGGGCCCCTGGTCTGAACATTGTAGACATGTACTGCATTAAATGTATGTTTTGCACCATATGTGAGGCCCTTCATGTCTTTGAATGTCTAGTGTGTTTATCAGTGACAGGTGATGTGCAAATGATGTCTCTATAAAAATGGAAATCAAACTGAAAAACAACAACAACAAAAATCATAATGTTTGGACACAGGCGTATTTATTTTCATTTTACAAATAGTAAACAAATCAAATGAATGTGATAAATGTTCTGAAAGGTCAGGCTGGGTCAGTGTCAAGACATGCTGGGCTATGAACAAGATGGACTCTACTTCTTGTGGTCTGGTAAATCCTGTATGATGGGCCTATAAAGGTGTTTTTTTTATTGTGTCCATTAATGTGCTATTTGTTGACAATTTAAACACATTAATATATCGTATTGCATTATGTGTTGATGTGGTGTGACTCCTGTAGGTGATCTACAGGTATTAAATATGTCACGTAAGCACAGGGTGGTTGGGCTGTGAGTTGCTACCTGCTGTGTGTGCTGCGCAGGCCGGGGAGTTTGAGGGCCCAGGAGGCTTTTATGCCCAGGGGTCCTTGATTTCATAGTCCGTCTATGCTCATTCCCTCACTTTGTGCGGTGGTCATGTTATGCACTGCTATGCGGTACAACTAGTTTATCCTCAACAAAGGCAAAACGCACAAAAACATATAACTGGGAATTAAACGATTTTTACCTGTAGAAGTGGGATAAAATGCCTGTGCACTAGCCTTCAAAAAGCGATCAAACAAATAAACGAGCAAACAGCGACCATCGATCGAGACACTATGGCTGAGGTGCCCTGCAGCTTAAGCGTAGCGGGCCGGACGGCCGTGACCTTGTGGAGGGAGGTGGCTTTTCCGTGTCCTTGCGGGCCAGCTGTGCTGGGGAGCGGTGCCACAGTTTCAGATTAACGGACAGGGAATGGTGTCCCTGGGCCCGGAGAAGTGGGTCGCTGCTAATCCAGCTTTCCACCTCGGGAAGGTTCTGGAATGAGCAGTGGGACGTGGGTGACCCTTGCGAGAGGATTCAGCCTATGACGCTCAAACACTGCCACAGCTGGTGCAGGACACAAACACACACACACACACACAAACACACACACACACACACACACACACAATACACAGGCACACAAAGACACACACACACTGGCGCACACACACACACACTGGCACACTATACAAGTTAATAGTCATGTCAACCTTCATCAATTTCCTACATTCCTACATACTTTAAGCATTCATGAAGTGAGCCATCATTTGCCAGAGGAGTCTGTAGAGAATTACAAAAAACAGCCCAAACCACTGATTGTCTTCTTCATACTCAATCCCTCCTTCCATCTCTCTCCGTCTGTGAGAAGCCGCATCATGTCTTATTCCATCTGAAGTGTGAAATGTTCTAGTCTGGGCTGCAATCTCATGTGGCACTTGCCGAATTCTTCTGAATTCGAATCAAGACAAAAACAGCACAAAACATCCTTCTGTGAAATCAACATCCATAATATAGACACACTATATTCATAATTCATATTACACTACAACCTGGATATGTCACTAGTAGTCTTCTTCTAGGAATACGTATGTACTATCTATACTTACATTGTTACCCTATAGAAACACATATTTACATTGAGGCCGAATCCTGCCCCACCAGTCCAACACAGGGCTTAACACATGACAAATATACTACACTGTATATAAAAACTATTTGCAATGTTGTTTGTAAAAGCCATTAACAGAACTGTAATTTATTGGTACTTATGGCTAGGTGTATTAATGTGGTTGTTGAGCACATTTGGAAACCTTTGATAATTTGAAGCCTGTCCTACCTGCTGGGAGACTACAATCCTGCTGTGCTGGATCACATGTGTTCAAGTGGAAATGAACGGCAAACACACCGGCTCAGCGTGACTCGAGTCCACTCAAGTGTGATTTCATGTAGATCAATTGAATAATGTATACAGAGAAACCAGCAGGGCAGATTTGAAGCTTTTGTAATTGAAAACGAAAAGAACAGAAATGGTGGAATTACACTTGTTATAATGAAAGAATAAAAGTGTAATGATGTCTGCATCCCTCTTTGAAGTAGACATAGTAGTATGAATATACACGAGAAAATGGAACTTTTTGATTTTTCTGAGAGGTGGTTACAGGCAGGGGGCCATGGAGAAACTTGATAGTTCTGGCACTAAGACACAGTCAGTCTTCCATGACAGATGTACCCAGTGTTTGTAAATAAAAAACAATCATAAATGTGTTTTTAAGTGATAACTCAATCAGCGTTAGCGGTGGCATTGCCTCTGGCCTGTTGCATTGAAAGCCTCCACACGTAGGCAGTAAGTGCAGGAGGCTGGAGAGCCAGCGAGGCCACTCACTGCCAAAAGCTTTCGGCCCTGATTGTGCCTGCAGGCACCAGCGAGAGGCTAAATGACCAGGAGATGTGTGAATGGCTCGCCATTACATGCTGCTCAACAATGGCTTCATTTTGGCACCGGAGCAGTGTAAAGACTCTGAGTGATTCACATGGAATGAAATCTGTTACTACTGAGCTCTTAACAATGCAGATGTGCGCGTGTGTGTTTGTGTGTGTGTGTGTGTGTGTGTGTGTGTGTGTGTGTGTGTGTGTGTGTGTGTGTGTGTGTGTGTGTGTGTGTGTGTGTGTGTGTGTGTGTGTGTGTGTGTGTGTGTGTTTGCGGCAGGGGGGCTTTTAAGCACTTCATTCCCAGGCCAGGCGCACTTAATTGATGACTGATGAAGTAGTACCTGGGCGGAGCAACATTTCTTACGTACTTCATATACTTTGTGTCAACATGATTATGAAGGTGGAGAAAAGAGCACGGTAAGGACAATGACCTTGCTAACCTTGTATCCACAAGCTTATAGTATTTAGCATATATTTTTTTCCGGGGGGCCTTGTGTCCTGATGGAAGTACACTTTACATAAAACTGTCAGCACTTCCTTTAAAGAACAGAACCGCTAAGCGTTAAGTTCAAATGACTGTTCTCGCAATCATCCTGTAATATCAGGCACGACAAGCAGACAGATCTTTCTATCCATGATTACTTCTTTCTGAACAGACAGTCCATTTCTTAGAACATCTATTACATCACACACACAGACACATGCCTGGAAAACATGTACTGGATTATATGATAAAAAGTTGTAGAAGGAAATAAGCTATTGTTGAGGTCAGAAGCACACCCTTACGACTAAATCAAAAGATTAAAAACTACTGGTCCAAGATGCATTGATACAGACACACACACGCAAGAGCACACACATACACACTCACACACACACAGACTCTCACAACTGACACTCTGATCAGGGTGACGTCCTATTTAACTCTGAATCATCACATCATAAACACAAGAAGAAGGGGTAAAAAAAAAAAACGTCAGTCACAGCTCCAGTGTGTGACACTGCTCCCCTGTCAGTCAGGAGGAGAGAGAGAGAGAGAGAGAGAGAGAGAGAGAGAGAAGAGGCATGCTCTGTGACCAGGTAATTGGGTGTGTGACAGACAGGCCTTACGGCGCACTGCGACGCTGACGGCTGAATTTCATCATGCTCTCTCTCTGCATCATTCCCGCTAATTAATAATGGTGAGAGTGAGTGGGAGTGGAGAGGCAGCCGAGGCGAGAGGAGAGAAGGCAAGAGGAGGAGAGGAGGTGAGGGGAGGCGAGGGGAGGCGAGGCAAGACCGAACTGGCTCTCTGCGCCGCTTAACTTCTGAGGACCTCCAGCTGGCCATAGCATGGAGAATCAGGGAGAAGATTATGGAGAGAGGACTGGACACAGGCTGCTCAAGGAAGAGGGGTGGCAAGAGCGTGACACGGGAGAATAAAAGAGAGTAAGCCGGAGAGTGTGGGATAAAGAAGCAGAGGCTTAGAAGAGAAGGGGGGGTCAGGGTTTGTGTTCAAATCTGAGCCAAATCATAGAAATATTAAATCCTTACAAAACATGATATGTCAAGATGGCCCTCTTCCTGTATCTCTAGACCTTTCTTTTCAAGTTTAGTGTTTTGGTCTTTTTGGCTTTTATTTGGAGAGGAAAGCAGGCAGACGACAGGAGACGAGTGGGAGAGAGATGGGGAGTGGGATCGGGACATGACCTCAGGTAAGACTTGAACCTGGGTCCCTGCAGGTGCTCCCCCCTCTTGACCTTTCTTAAGTCCAGTAACAAGAACAAAAGAAAAAGTCTCTTTGATGATTCTCTTCACCTCTTCACAGAGGTCAGATGAGTAACAACTGTCACGTCTGACCCTAGAATCTCATATACGGTCAGATTTTGTATTTATCGTTGCTTTTATTCAAAGTTACCCCTACACTTCGATTAGAGTCAGTGGATCAGAGAGACAGTACTTACATTCCCATCTAGTTTACATTGATCCAAGTGACCTCCAAGTGATGCAAGCACAGGTCATGAATTACGGAGTCGAAAGGCTAACAGTGCTGAAAATATATGAAAATCCTGAGGTCGAGTCGGGGCCCATCCAGTTAGATAGTGTGCCAACACTTCAGACAAAGGGGAGGGAGGCGGGGGGCTAGTGTTCATTAAGAGAGCAGCAGAGGGCATTTGTGTGATGTAGTCATAGCCTGAGGACTGGTTCAAATGGATGACCTTTGACCTACGATTGAGCAAGATTAGTGATACTGATGCTGATTGATTTGGTTTGTACTTTATAGTTATCTCTGATCTTTCTGATCTCTGATCTCTCTCTCTCTCTCACACACACACACACACACACACACGCACACAGTCAACAGTACATAACTAAGCACACCTCCTCCATCTTTGTCTCTGGTTCAGGAGCAGTGTGGCTTCCAGGCAAGCACCTGTCACTGCAGCTCTGTGCCTGTCACCACATCAGACATCCTGAGCAGACCCCTTGCTGTGACCACCCCCACAACGAGGCGCCTTGATCAGCCAGTCCAAGCCGCTATGATGCCTGACATCTCCCTGTCTACACACACACACACACACACACACACACACACACACACACACACACACACACACACACACACACACACACACACACACACACACACACAAACACACACACACACACACACACATTACCTTTAATGAAGCCTGTGAAAAGCTGACATTCACTTACCAACACTTTAAAGTTGCCTTACCTAGCATGAGTTGATGCATTCATTAACATAAAGAAACCGTTAATGTAGGCAAAAACAATCATGCAGAGGTTAATGCTTTAACTGCTGCATTTATTGATGTTAGCTCAGGGCCTTGATGTACACAGTGCATGTACCTGCCTGTGTCCCAGAGGGGAAAAAGTGCTGATTGTTAGAGGCATTGAACTGAGCATTGCTGTTTACATTCATGGTAGAGGCCAGCACAATATTTCTGCCAAGATTCAGACAATGCCAGCACTGTGACTGTTATGGGTGGCAATCATGTCTTCCCCTGACTTGGGTTAGGTGGGCGACCACCATAATAATACTGCCCAAGCTAAAAAAGAGCTTTGCCTTTGTTCACTTAAACATCTCCTTTGAGTGTCTGAATTACATTTGGCTGGAACATCTTGATTTTTCAAGAGACCTTTTGTTACTCCTTGACCTATTTGTAAATATTAGCTTCCTGGTTGTGTACTGGTTGATGTTTGGAGGGACTGAACGGATGATGAACTAACCGCCTTCTCTGCTCACCTCGCTCCTACCTCGCTCCCGTCTAGACCAGGGAAATGCCAATAGCAGTCCTTTACAGAGAAGAGGAGAGAGCTAAGGTCTAATGATTCCATTACAGAAGGGCAGCTGTGTAGAGCTAATGAAAAAGGGCCACTTCAGTGTTTAAGGCCTTGGCTGAAGTATTAGATTGGAGGGAGGGAGAGGGAGAGAGGGGAAGAGAGAGGGAGAGGAAGGTAGAAGGAAAGAGAAGGAGAGAGAGAGGGAGAGCGAAGGAGAAAGAGGGAGAGAAAAGGGGAGTGGGTCAAAAGAATCATGGGGGGCTGGGAGGCCTTGTCCATTGATTGACACATGGCCCACTGGACTTTGCTGGGGTCAGAAGCTGGACCGCAGGCTGGATAATCGAGCTTCAAAGGGCCGACTGCATCGGTGCAGTGAGCGAGCTTGGAGTCACTGGTCGCTGCTACCGCTGTTGAACCAGCACACGCATCCTCCAAGCACACACACACAGACACACACTCAGGACTGAGCACACACACACACACACCCTCCGGGAACGACAAAAGCCTACTGACCCTCAACAGGCAGGGCGCGGGGTGGGCGCCGACAAACCATTTCAGCCTGATGGGGGTTTGGAGAGAAGTGAATGGGAGACGGAGAGAGGGTGAGGGGCTGTTGAGTTGGCCATTGATTTGCCCATTACAGGATAAGGCCAAGGGGGGCCCTTGGCCCTGGCTGTCTCACGTGAGACAATCTTTAGCACTGGAAACAATGAGAGCTCAGGGGGGAGAGGAGACGAGGAGATCGTATTTCATGTCCAAGTGGAAATGGCTCTAATGGGAGTATCGGTGAATGGATGCATCACAGTAGACAGGGCATAAATCACCCGAGCACCACTACGTGGCCTGATAAAGGCCCTCGCCATATGGGGCAAAAAGGAGAGAAAGAGAGAGGGAGGGAGCAAGAGAGAGAGAGAGAGAGAGAGGGAGCAAGCAAGAGAGAGAGAGAGAGAGGAGAGGGTGTCTCTTCTGTTACAGCGGAGAGATTCCAGAGAGGTCAAACTGATTGACCTTGTTATGGGCAGAATGAAATGTGTGACTGGTGTCCATCAGATTGGGCTTGGCAGCATTAAAAACCACTGAGGAAAATTGTGATTTATGAAGGACAAAAAAAAGGGCCTTTCTTCAAGCGCGGCTTGTCAGTGCGGAGTGAAGAGGATGAACGGTGATGGATGGATCGCCGCCTGGTTGTTCTAATGCGCTGCTCTTAAGCTGGGCTATCAGTGTGGCACGGCGTCACTCACACACAGACAAAGTCAAACGAGTCATGTTGCCGGGGACGACTTGAAAGAGTTTCGTCGACTGCGCGCGGTTGTGTCAACACAGCCACACCTGTCAAAGCCTCAACCCCCCCCCCCCCACCCACCCTCCCACCCGCACCTCCCCATCCCCACTCCTCCCCTAAACTCCCCTACCCCTTGTCTGTCGGCACCCTCCTAACCAGCACCCCTGCTGTCACAAACATACCCCTCCCAGCGAGAGGCCCACGTTTCATGTGACAGCTTTTAATACCTCGCTTGATCTGGGTAGTTGCCACGCTGTTCCTGCTCTTTTCATGAACACAGCTAACCTCGGAATCATGAAAGGAGCTTTACAGCAGATACGTTCGCTCAGCCGTCTTTAAAAACGCAATTAATGGGGAAACAAACATTTCTCTGTCACAGTGGCAGAAGATGAGATATGTGTGTGTGTGTGTGTGTGTGTGTGTGTGTGTGTGTGTGTGTGTGTGTGTGCCTGCTTGTGTTGTTTACTCCTGCAGGAGCACAAGCAGCAGAAGCCATGAGGTTGGGGCATAGACTGAGGCAAACACCGCAGCCAAACCCGAACCAAATGAGTCCATCCCATGCCCTCCCTATCTCTGCCCTATTTTCTCCCAGGGAAGGACGTGTTTGCCAAAGCGTGGTGCCAGGTGCCCTGTGGTTTAGCCTTTAAACTGGATTAAAATAGTGGGCAGGCACAGGAGAGGCAGGATGGAGAGAGGGATAGAGACAACAAAGGGAACGAGAGGCGAATAGGGAGTGAATCACCGTGCCGACGACAAGCGTTAGACAAGTATGGGAAAGAAAGAAAGAAACAGGGTGGTGTAGGAAAGGGTAAAGCAAAAGAAAGAAAAAAGTGGATTAGAACGGAAAGCTAAAGCTAAAAACATAAAAAAGACCAGAAAAATAGAGGTGTAAGGAGGGAAGAAAATAAAAAAGAATGTGTGTGTGTGTGTGTGTGTGTGTGTGTGTAGGGGTGTGTGTGTGTGTCTGTAGGGGTGTGTGTGTGTAGGGGTGTGTGTTTGTGAGTGTTTGTGTGTGTGTGTGTGCAGGGGTGTGTGTGTGTGTGTGTGTGTGTGTGTATAGGGGTGTGTGTGGGCACATGCGTAGGATGCAGCTTGGGTCTTCCGTCAGTGTGACAGCATTCTCCGACACAGAGAGGAGAAATAACTGGCTGTCGGAGATCAGAGGGATAAAGAACACAAGATGCACTCACAAGACGCCCGAGCAGCAGACAGCCTCCAAATAAATACTACAGCTTGCTACAGACGATTTGTCCAAATGTGTTCCTCCTCTGAACAAAGAGAACCAATTTCCATCTCTCCTGGAAGAGTCGTCCCTCCCTCCCTCCCTCCCTCTTGTTTACCATCACTCCCTCTCTCTCTCAGCTTGCCCTGCCGTTGACTGCCCCCTGAGGTCACCCCACTCTCAGTCTCCGCACCGACGTCCTCTTTGAGTTCATCCAACTGGAGATGCAAAGGGAATATTTTGCTTTTCATTACCCACATTTCATACCCCACTGATTTAATTTGTAAACAGATTACACCAATGGACACAGTTTGACAGCTGCAAAACGTACCTGTACCCACAAAGTTAATTTATTGATGACAGTTTCATTGTTTTCTTTCCTTGTGTAAGAAGCCCTCTATGACTAGAGGTGGATATATAAAATATGCTTTGGCAACGTGGGTTTGGTTTCGTTTTGTTAGAGCCTATGGAGAAGTCACAGCAGTAATTTTCCCCTTTTTAATGGATGGGGGCTTGTTTTTTTTAAAAGATTTTTGTTGAAAAACAAATTCAGCATTGCATTGTGGTCCGCCAATGAATACTACTAAGAGGTTGCACTGTTTTCAGTAGATTAGTACAAAAACCTTCAAACATTAACCCTCCCCTTTTAATCTGACGGGGGACAACAAATCCTTGTTTTGAGCTGATGAGGGCCATGCTGTCTAGAAACCCCTTGTCACCCGAAAGCTCACTGACTGGGAGAAGCCAAAGGGGAAGCCTCTGATAGCAGCCTGACTAAGAGGGTACATGTGAGCGGAGACAGTGCTAATTCATCTCCACCAAACCTGTCCATGTGGGCTACTTTTTAGGCCCTTATTCAGTTAGAATAGCATTCAATAAACTTGCAGTCCTTTTTAAGAGGTGATTTGCATTAATCAATGCTCATGAACATGAGACAATGACCGCCTAGAACATGACAAACATTAAGTCCATATCTGACATTATTTATTTGAAATTCACTGTGTAGATTCAGTTGCAAAGATGCAAAAAATATAACAAATTAACATTTTAGACAAATATTTTTAAACTGTTAAATTAAAAATGAATCAATGAACGAACATGTCCCCAAATATTCCTTCATGTTATAGACAGCTTACCTTTAAGGTGATTTGCAGTTTTCTGGACCTATACATTATGCACAGGAATAGAATTGTAGAATTATATAAAAAACTATATCCCATACCTTGTCATAGTGTTTATTTACCAGTGTGTTTACCAAGTGTTGATGACCAAGTGTTCAGCTAAACGTCCAAACGAGTGTCATCCAGCCATAGCAGATCATCTGCATGAAATGGCTGTAATGCCCTGAAGAGCAGACACAGGGAATTCACTCTGTGATAAAGCCTTAGTCCCAACAGGTTAGAGGGATACTGTCAGACATGATTGCCACAGCTCTGAGAAAGAAAGCAATGGTGTGTCTAGTCCATTTTTTTAAGCACGGTATTGGCTCCGCGGTTGAACACAAGAAAAGTGCCCTGAAGTGCCTGAAATTTGAATGAGCCCACCTCAATTGTTTTTTTTTTTTTTGCAACCAAATTGCATTCCACTCCAATTTGCTACAAGAAAATCCACACCAGCACAAACAAGAAAAATACATTATTTTCCTCTGGAGTTGGCACTGCTGTGATGGAGAGACAGAAACAGAGGTAGAGAGAGAGAGAGAGAGAGAGAGAGAGAGAGAGAGAGAGAGAGAGAGAATCACAACATATCACCAGTAAGCACAACCTAGGGAGGAGATGAGCTGCCAGGCATAGACTGTATCACTAGGCCAAATCTTGTGGCCCACATTGCAGCACGTGGGCCCCTGCTAATGCATGTTAATCCCCTACACACAATGACCTCAATCCCTTAAATCTGTCAATATATTAGCTGATGCTCCAGATTATGGGGTCGCTGCAATGATAGTGCAGGCAGAGCTTTGTCTTTTGCTATGTTGTTCAAAAATTAATGGATTTGATGTGGGCTGGTGTGGGTGCACCTCTCTTTTTTTCAATGTTCTCTCTCACTCTCTGTCCTTCTTCGGACACAAAGTAGACTGAACTGACTCCTGTGTCGTCACTGCAGACCATATGGTCGACAGGAAACCATGCAACCGTGAATTTGACTTTAAGTATCTTTCAATTCCCCGGAGCTAAAAGTGTTCACATAATGCTGTGCCACTCCGTCCCGGAATCAACTCTAAGGATGTCCTCAAAACTTGGATAAAGATGGAAAATCTTCTTGAGTGCTTTCTATAATGCAAAATGATCAGGCTTTAGCTTCGGACATGCAGAAATGTGAATGATAGATCAAATATGGCGTTGAGAGATGCACTTAAGGGCTCCTCACAATACTGTGTTGGTTTGCCTTCAAGCTTGAATTTTGAGATGGAATATTGGACATCTGGGGGCAGAATTCTTTTTGACAGACCGGGGGTGAAAAAAAGCAGTAGTACATTGATTCAGAACATGACGGCCAACATATCAGAGGCACAGTGCCTTCAGGGGAGCCTCCACAAAACGAGAGGAAAAGAATAATTCTGCTGAATCTGTCGGGTCAGAAGAGATGGGGCACAGCAGTTTTCCAATTTATTCATTTTTGCTTTGAATCCATCACTGCCACTTTTCAGGCTCAAGACATCAGATTATCTGGGTAGCTGCTAGCATTTCTCTCTCTCTCTCTATCTGTGTCTCTCTCCTCCTCTCTATATTTTATGCTCTGAGGCAATTTAAAGACAGGCTGCCGTTGCCGCTCTGTCTGGGAGAGATCTATCTAGGCCTCGCGCTCGGGGGAGGCAGAGGCACAGGCGGCCATTTCGGCTCCGGCGTGGCTGCTATCGGGGAAGGGCGCGCTGTGGTGATTTCCCCCTCTCTCGTCTACGGTTGTCTGAATGGAACTGACTGACAAGTGGGTCCCCGACGAGCTCACAGCCCAGATAAGGGCTCGCGAAGCCAGGGCTTCAATCTGTGAACCTCAGTGCTGGTACTGGTTGAAATCGCTGGAGAGAAAATATTACAGTGCAGCTTTAAGATTTCAGATCCTGCAGATCGACACTTTAAAATTAAGATTATTGGTAAACTGAATAAGTAAAAACTGTCGTAGTTGCTTTGATCAAAATGTTGGTACAGTGAAGTTATTCCAGCATGAAACATACTGGTGGCTGAAGTGAATGGAGGAAGAAGAGTGGGAACAGTTAAGATGCAGACCTGTGATCCCAGCTTGACAGATGCATCTCCTGACCTTTTGGAATACTAAAAAAGACCACATGGCAAGATGAAGTTGTCTTACAGGTTTATTGGTTCAGGCAGGGACTGTGAGGGCGCGGCTCTGTTTGTTTATTCGTACAGGGGCTGATTAGTCACCATCCTCTTCCTTCCTCCATTATAATAAAAAAATAACACACAGTGACTGTCTACCCACAGCCGGGAAGCTCTCTCATTTCCATACAGCATGAGAACTCCTGTGGTGAGAGAAATGCCACATCTCAAGCATTCAAAACTTTCTTTTGAAACATTTTTATGACGTTTTCTTTGTTTCCTTGGTGATTTAGCTACAAGAAGGGACATCATTTTACAAAAGGTGAAAAATATGCACAGAATATTAATATTATCAACTTATCTTATCAACATTTACACGTACATTTCAATTCATTTTTATTTACATTATATGTACCTATATTGACAGAAACATGCAAGGATACTTTCGTAACAAGCATATACATACTGTATATATGAATAATCTCTTTTTCTCTCATTATACACTCTAAGGTTTAGGGTTACTTCTGAGAAGCATACAAATTTACAAAATCTGAAATAAACACATATATAAAATTGTGCGGTGAAAACATTTGGAACTTTGTAAAATTATGTATTTACAGTCCAACGCTTACTCTCCAGCGGCTGCTTGCCTGTCACTTGCTGTGACTTCATTAGTGATGGAACACACTTTGCATAGATGAGTGTAGAGTTTAACAGACATGTACACACACACTCACACACACACACACACACACACACACACACACACACACACACACACAGCGAGAGATAAGGGGCCCTTGAGGTATTATGAAGACTTCTGTAATACTGTCAAATACACAAAGTTTCAATGTTTAGGCTCCCACGTAAAAAACAAAACAACATTGCTTCATTCAGACTTCAGACCCACAAAAACATTAAGAAACCAATGCATTCAATACACTCAATAACAGACAGTGATCACTACCTCCATTTCTGATAGTCCCGTGCCTTCAAACACATACACACACAAAGAGACAAAAAGCCCTTAGATCTCCTCTATGCCTGGACATGAGGTATGACAGCGGGGTATGGGATGTCAGGAAGGGGCACCCCGTTCGGCTCGCCATAGTTGGAGACCGGCACGGCCCAGCTGACCTCCAGACCGTTCCTCTTCAGCGCTGCCAGGTGTTTGATATCTAGCGTAGTGAAGGTGGTGAACTGGACCTGGTTCCTCTTACTGGTGGGCGAGTGCAAGGGCTCGGTGCGCACCGGCCTGGCCAGGAGAGTGGCCGACCTTCTTGGCATGGAGTCAGTCCTGCAGGGCTGGGAGCTGCTCCTGCGGCCCAGGGTGGCAGTCCTCTCCTCGGACGGGGGCATGCTGGGCGCCTCCATGGGAAGGTGGTGAGGCTCCGGGTGGTTCTGGCAGGCCTGCATGGGTGGTGGGGGCGGCCTGCCCTGCTCCGAGGTCGTGCTGAGCCTCACCCAGTGGTGTCGGTGCTCACGCGGGTCTTGGGGTTGGACGGGGGTCTTCTTGCTGTGTGACCTCAGGCTGTAGGTGGCGCAGTTGAGCAGGAAACCCAGGATTGCCAGGCAGGAGACGCCCACCAGCGCATAGATGCATATTTCCAGATCACTGAAGGCAACACCAAACGCACGCACCAGGTCACTCTCCATAAGCGGAGGCTCCTCGGTAAAAACCTCCTCCTTGGGCACCACAGCCTTGGGCACATTCTTCCTAAACAAATCGAGCGGAGATGGTCCTTCAGGACCAAAATGAGAGATGGAGTTCATCAGCAGGTTTCCCATCTCTTTCTTCTCGGTGTTGCCTCGCCCTGCCGTGGGCACCGCGCGGTTGCTAGGCGGCTTGCTGGTGGTGGCCTCCTTGGTGGAGCGGATGGTCTGAGCGGTGGACATGACCCCCATCCCCAGGGCCTCCTGGAGGGGGGAGGTGGTGCTGCGCTCCCTGGCCCTGGAGTCCTGCAGGACGGCCTGGGTGTAGATATCCAGGGGGACGGCCCTTGGGGAGGTAAGTGCCTGCTTAATCTCTCCCTTGGGCGCCTTGGCATTGCCGCCACGGTCTTGAGCCGCCACTCCTCCTGCCCCACTTTCCATCCTGCCCGTGGCCTCGCCGCCCTCTTCGGGGGCTGCCAGGATGGGCAGGAGCGTCACCCTGACGGCACCGCTGCCCACCGCCAGCTTGCTCTTGCGCTTGGACTTCTGACAAGCCTCGCAGATGCCCAGCTCGACCCTCAGCAGCGACCCCTGACCGTCGCCCTCCGCAACAGCTGACAGTTGTGGGTGGGGGCCCCTTTGCACGGACACCACGCTCTCATCAATAGAGCTCGCGCTCAGGGTGTAGCCACTTGGATCGTAGAGGTCGAGAGAGGTCAAGGAGCCATCGCTGAACTGCACCCAAGGGCTGATGAGAGCTTCCTGAAAAGCAGGCAGAGAGAGAGGAGAGGGGGGAGGGCACATTGTAAAACCGTCTGTGAGTACAGTTTGCATCCATAATACATCACAGGTGCACGGCTAATACATTATGAATTATAGTGGGAGATGTTTCTCATCTTGCTGCGTGTAACAATGAAGGGAGAAGTGAGACCAAAAATAACCTCTGCTTGTAAAACGATGTGTTCTTACTGTCTGAATGCATGACTATGTGAAGCCTCTCTGAGGCACTACAAAACTGATTGCTTTTTACTCTTTTAGTGATGGTGATTTTTTTAGGTCGCAAAGGCTTTTTAAAATGTTTCTAAGAAAAGTTTCTGTGACACAAAAATGGCTGATAAAAGGCTTAACTCTGTCCAGGGAGAAATAACCACCTGTTGTTGGCCGAATGCTGACTGACCAGTAATCCTACAGATCATTTCCTCATTTCTAATCAAATCCTGCCTGCACTACAGTAAACTGAGAGTGGCTGCCTCGGCTGTCGGAACACTAGGAAATGACTGTTAATCTCTGTGTAATTAGCCCTCAGTCTACCCTGCCATACGCTCAGCCCATGAAAAAACAAGCACGTACACGTACACACACGCCGACACACACACACACACACACACACACACACACACACACACACACACACACACACACACACACACACACACACACACACAAAAACGCTGCATGCAACTCAATTCAACTCCAGGGATCAATATTTATGTATTAAAAAATCCATTTGAACGAGGCACCAGAGGGCCTAGTGCACAGTAATTACTACAACAAGTTGTATTACAAACTACAGTGAGCCACAAACCCGTGTACGCTTCACTACAGCCACCGGCTGTCCTATCCTCCGAGGTGAAATGCATTATGCATTAACCAAAGCCATCGCATTAACAAACAGGCCTTGCTCGCTCGGCTCTAATGGCCCCGTATCGACTAGGTCAGGCCAAGAGCGGCCATTTTGTCCCGCTGATCAGAATCAACTGTCATCTTTGAAAAGGGTGATTCGAACGGCTGTTCTGTCACAGGGAATGTGGCCGCTCTTGTGTCAATCAGGCGGGGGGGGGGGGGGGGGGGGTCTCTGCCGTGGCACGCAGGCGGGCACCGGGACAGGCTTGGTGCTTTAATGCCAAATGCTGCAGGGGGACTGAGTTTTTTTTTCTTTTTTTTTCTGATGTGTCATGATATACAATCTGTTGTTTGTGCCACAGTGGCTACCTGAGCGGGCCTCTCAAGGCCATCTGCACCATCATGTCATCCCACTCTCATGCCGTGTTTCTTTCTGAGGCTATATCCAGAGGAGATTATGTTTTTGCTATCCAAAACTGGGTCATTCTTCATGTGTCAAAAAAATAAATTGTTTATATTCATTTTGAATGAAAAAATGGAACAATATTTGGGTCTCTCTAAAACATTGATGAAAGACTATTCAAATACCAAAACCATCTTGTTATTAAATGTGATACATCAGCAGAATATGGTGGTGCTTAGTGAGTTATGGTAGTGGAGAGGCACCTGTTTGAGGCTCTGCATGAGTTCCTGTGTGGTAGCCGTGGCGACGATGGCCCTGTTGCTCCCAGGGCTGAGCTGCAGGTTGAGGGCGAGGCCAGAGACCAGCTGCACCCCCAGCTCTGTGATGGACACTTTATCATCCAGAACCCGCACCACCCTCTCAGCCAGCACCAAGTCCGACAGGGGAGACATCACCTGGTCAGCACACATACCAATTGGCCCATATGCTTAACTCAAACTGGAGGCATAGAAAAAAACCTTCACAGGTACATAGATACACAGAGGCACACACACACATACATACGCACACACACACACACACACACACACACACACACACACACACACACAGATACAGATTATCATATATGCTGAACAGAGTGCAGGACTGCAGATATTTGTCATTAATATGAGAATCCTAAAGCAGTTTCACACATACACATACACACACACATACACACAGACACACACACATACTATTTGTTCTACCTCCTACCTGTACACTGGTGACTCCTACAGCTCTTCCAGCCAGCACAGTGTCACTCTGGAGCCGAGCCACCGAGGGGTCGCCCACACGCATGGAGTCCTGCACCAGGCGCGTCACGTCCACCTGCCACTCCGGCCCCAGGAAGTAGGCGGGCAGGCTGGCCGCGGTCCCCCCTGCCGGGTCATCGGCGTCAGCCAGGAAGGGCGTTAGCACACGGACCAGCGCATGCTGGTACTGCAGCATGCAGCCACGGCCCTTCCGGTCCTCCTCTTCCTCGCTGTCCCAACTGGACCTGAGGAGGAGGAAGATGGAATGGTGCATGGTTAGTGTGGGGTTACAGTACAGTCAGATTTAAAAGGCTCATAATGCCTGAATCATTATATTTTCTGGTCAGGCTTTTTTTATTTTTACATTTTTACTTCCCTTTCATAAATTAATCTGCCTGTCTACACCAAAACACTTCACCTAAAATACCTGTCCAAAACGTAATCTCCAAAACATCACAAAAAGCCCCTTAAAGCTTGTAAACCTACAGAACGGTAAACACCAGTGTGTTTGGGTCAGTTGTCTCTTCACAAAAACACAGTATCATACCCCCTTCATTTCCTTTTGGGATTTGGCAGGATATTAAAAATGTAATGCCCCAAAGCAGATTGCTGTTTTATCGGGTACATGCGTAGATTTCCAAATTTGGTCAAATACCAGTTCTGGTTTCCACTCCTGCACTATCCTACATGCACTGCAGATGTGTGAGCTCAGATGCTGGTGCAGAGCAGAAATGAACCAGTCGCTGGAGAAGTAGTGGAGTCAGTAGTCAGAGGAAAAGCCACTGATCGTGGCACTGTTGAGCTCCTGGATTACCAGGCCTTACACTGACCTATAACAGTCAGAAATTGAAAGTGTAAGCTTTGATGATTACAACAATATAAGTCGATGTGGAGAAAATCCCATCCATTGTGGGATTCCACTTCAAGGGGGTTAAATCCCGCAGGCTTGACAACCAGTCACCATGCTAGGTCAACTGTAAGACCATTTAAAGACCATATATCACAGAAGAGCTTTATTGCTCCGGAGGAAACTTCTTATAAACAAGTATTTGTTACATTACACAAACACACCCCCCTCCCGGCCATCAACGCGCCCCAACTATGTGCACTGAAGTGGGGCTAAAAGCCTGGCTTCCACTGCCCCCTCAGCTCAGCAGCTGTGATTAAAAGCGCCCCCAACCCCAACACACCAAACACACGCATTAAAGCCCTCTGTGCTTTTTATTCATTTCTACTCCGATTAGTGCTGTTGGTAAACTGAGGCTGCGGTTTAGGGATTCATATGAGCTGTTGCTGAACATGATTCATAAGCATGCTTAGTGCAGAAGCACCCTGAGCCATATCGAGCAGATCTTTAACTAAAGCATTTGGTGGACACCGTCCAAAACTGGACACACAAGCATTTAGCATCAGTTATATCCTCTTAGTTATGTCCTGGGGAAAAAATGTAACGTAATACAAAAAAAGCAAGACGTGATCTTCAAACTTGGTTGAACCTTGTCATCTATATTAATTTTCTACAAATTGTCGTTCCACATGAGGCATTAAATGGCTGTATTGGAACATATTACAGCAAACTTCTTGGATCCATATCTTGTAGGACATCTGAAAAGGTGGATATATTAAGATACATTAAGATCTTCAAAATAACTCTATCAGCCTCTGAGTTTTGAAAACGTGCCTCATTGGAGTAGATGCAGTTTCTTATTTAAAGTCAGTGCCAAAACTGATAAGAGAAGGAAAACTGAGATGAATTTTCCTCGTAGATTACCTCTGTGATCTCTGTCCATGCATCACTTCACTGAACATGACACTAAAATGTTCTGTATAAATAGTTGAAGTGATGATGTGTAATCTTAATTAAACGACCCTTGAGTGAAATCGCCCTTCAGGACATACCTAAATCACTTAGTGTATCAGCAGCGCAGTAATGAATGAGTAATGAATGTGCTCCACTTCAGCTGAATCTATTAACTGGCACACGCCGCTAAACTCATACATATGCACAACTTCAGGTTGGCAGCTAAATCACACAAACACACTCATTACACTTACGGAACAGTTGCTCATAAAAAAATCTCACACTGCTAAATGTCATCTTGATGAAAACATCAAAACGATACTCGTGATATAAACAAATAGCTGAATAAATACTCACTCCATGATCTGCACACAAACAATCTAAAGGAGTTAATTGAAGTAAATACCTCGGTGGCCTTTGTGCTAGAAAGTACTGGCTTGGAGAGTCAGTGAACGAGGGAGGAAATTAAATAAATACGTAATTAAAGCTCGCTGTCGGCCCCTGTGATCTGTTATGAGTCACACTTGCACACCAATCACACTGGCTCTGTTTGGCGGTGGTTGAGGGGGGGACTTCTCTTACTTCCTCTGGTTGATGGCAGAGACGGGCACCCTCCAGCCCTTGATCTGGCTGAGCTCAGTGTCGGAGAGCTCGATGCGCAGGGGCAGGCGGGGCATCCACACGCTCACCTCCAGCTGGGCGCTCAGGTAGCTGTAGGTGAAGTTCACCAGCATCCGCACGCGCCCGCCGGTCTCCTTCCCATCCATGTACACAAAATCGCAGCGCTTGGACACCTGGGACAAGACGACGGGGAAAAAAACAACAATGACAGGCTCAGATCTGTGATTATGTGCTGATGCTATGTATTCATCCAGAGGTCATTTAACCAACGATCAAGCTTTTCAAAACGCCCCGACTCGCTGAATAAATGCATGCCAAACCAAAAGAGAGCGGGGTGACCTTGATGGGGAGGTGAATGGTGGTGGAACAGGGAGCATCTGCAAACAGGACTCTGCTCCCTGGATCAGAAACTTAAGAGGGGGAAAGGAGGATATCTGAATGTGCTTTAATTAAGTGAGTAAACTTCTCAGCAGCAGCAGCAGCAGCAGGATTTGTTAGTACTGTCAGGACCCAGAATTAGACAAGCGGAGAGAAAGTGAGTAAGTGAATGTGAGTAGGGACGAGAGGCACAGAGAGAGAGAGAGAGAGAGAGAGAGAGAGGGAGAGAAAGAGAGAGAAGAGGGAGGGAGGCACAGGATGGAACCATCTCTCCCACAGAGTTTGGCAAGTTTTTTATGCTAATCTGAGAGATGGAGGGAGGCAGAGAGGTGACGACGGAGAGGTGGAAGGGAGGAGATGCTCGGCAGTGATATTCAATGTGTCATTTCTGTAATCCGTCTCTGATGGCTGCTGTCTGCGACCGTGCTGAGCTCCAGCGATCATGCAACATGCCCCCGGAGCCGCGGCTACGTGCGGTGTCGCACCTCAGTCACAGCTATCATTAAAACTCCATTAGCTCACGCCTGCTATTATCACCCTCCTGCACACAGGTATGTGGGGAGGGAGGGGGTGCTGGTATTTATGAGCTGTGTGTGTGTGTGTGTATGTGTGTGTGTGTGTGTGTGTGTGTGTGTGTGTGTGTGTGTGTGTATGCGCACACCGAGGTGTTAGAGTGCTCTATAGAAAGAAAGTGGCAACTCTGTTGTGCATTGTGTGAAATATTTAGTTACAAATTGGGACTGGATTTTCATTTTTATGAAGAATGTGATGGCAACAGCTACACACC
>NC_045163.1:5677987-5745487 GCF_900700415.2 Clupea harengus | reverse complement strand
CTTGTGTTGATGTTTGTTTTGCTGGTTGAAGGTAAATAATGGTATGATATAGTATAGCATAGTACAGCAATGCATTCTATTGTAGTTCATTGTTATTTTACTTCATTTCTTGGTTAATTAATTTATCTCACAAAACAATGGCGCCTAGTTGTTGTTGTTATTTACCTGACCTAGAAGCCTGTTTGTTTTCCTCATGAAAATAAAATCAAGCAACTCTGTTTTTAAGCCTTTGCTTACCAACGCAAATCAGATCACCCAGAGTGGAGGCTCTGGAAATAAGGGTCCTTTCTCTATGCATGCAGCATTAACATAGCCCAAAACCAATACACCGCACAGAGTCTTACACCAGGCATGGCATATCATTTTAATGAGATGGTGTTTTGTTTTCAGAAAAGGCGGATTAATCTGTGATATAAAATGTCAAAGGGGAAAGACTCCACCGCCTCCAACTGTGCTTTGTGTAAGTGTGTGTGTGGGGGGGGTTCTCTGCACCCCTACTGCGCCCCTACTGCTCCCCTTATCGCTGTAATCATTTTGACCACCATCAGTGCCTGTGCAAGCATCATCCTCACCCCTGCAACCATCATCATCATTAACGCCATTGTCATTAACGCCATCATCATCATCGCCTTCATCATCATCATCATCATCATCATCATCATCATCGATATGGTCATCTCAACAGTTGTCATGTCACTGCCACAGTACTTACAAAAAACTATCTTTCTACAGTATACAATCTTTCTATAGTATCATTTTTTTATAATATAAATAGAATAGAATATATATTATAACTTTACACATATTGCCATCACCATGGTACTACTACCTAAAGATTTGCCATTTTCTTTCTGTTAATAATTTACCATTGAGCCGCTGCCTTGCCTAATGTTTGTAATTTATACTGAGAGACAGCAGTGGCAATACTGTACAATAAAAGGCATTACCACTGGACTAAAACTATGAGGAAATATGAGTGATGATCGAACAGCACACGCTATGTAAAGCTTATTGTTTCTCTAACAAACCTTTTACATGGTGAATAAGACAAATGAGTTTGGACTGAGTAAAAGATGTTTTGGATAAAAAGCTACTTAGCAACCAGCATTAAATCATGATCTATTGGTGCTTAATATCCTTACAGCAATTCAATATGGAGAGCTAATCCTTCCATTCATTTTAATTTAATGATAAGTCTTCCTTGACCTTGTTCACATTAAGTATATCTCAATTGGTTTAATAGTACATACAAAAAGGACACTATTTCATCTTCATTTACCTAAAGGGCCCCCACTTGTGAAAGCAGGATGCTCGGACATCTGTTTGGAGGAAGCATATAATCACAGAAAATAAACTATTTGTTGTTTTCCTTTTTTCCCCATCACACAATCTGTTACTTATTTTGTGTCTCTCAAAAAAGCGAATACTGAACATCTGGTGCTGTGAAGAACAGGAGCGGTTCATCTGTGACCTTCGTTAACTTGTAAGTGATTAACATGGAAAGGTGGAAGGTAACTATAAATAAATCTAGCCAAGAGAACATTATTTAATTTAGGGGCACAACTTAGAGTAAATGAGTATGGGTTGGTCATGGACCATCTATCTAGACAAGAATCCATTTGGTCACATACATTTTGACTTGGCAGGTCAT
The DNA here is from genome assembly GCF_900700415.2 of Clupea harengus. NCBI lineage: Eukaryota > Metazoa > Chordata > Actinopteri > Clupeiformes > Clupeidae > Clupea > Clupea harengus. Next base: position 5,743,836 of record NC_045163.1, on the reverse strand, counting down.
GGATAATACCAATTCAGGGCCCATATTAACAAACCATTTTAAAGGTGCGGTGTATAGGATTTAAGATGATCTATTAGCAGAAATGGAATATAGCTGTCATTATAGTCATAGTTTTCGTTAGCTTAGAATGAGCCCTTCATCTCTACATAGGTAGTCATCTTCCACGGAGTCCGCCGTGTTGTGCCACCATGTTTCTGCAGTAGCCCAGAATGGACAAACCAAAACACTGGCTCTAGAGACGGCCTTTCGTGTTTGTATGGCACCTGGTGGCGATCGTGGGTGCTCTTACACACTTGGAAGGGGAGGGGTGAGGGAGGGGCATTCAGTTGGTTACAGTCTGCAACTTCACTGTTAGATGCCACTAAATTCTACACACTGCACCTTTAAGGCTAAAAGTAGCTCCTAACTTGCCAATTTAGGAAAAGAAAACAAATCCTAACTTTAGGACTTTTTGACTGGGATTTTTTTGACTAAGAGTAATTCAGAAAGCCCCTTAGCTCTAAAAGTAACACTTAAGTTTGTGAGAACTAAGAACAAGTTGAGAGAACTCCTAATTCACTAAGACCAACTCCCAGAAAAACATTTTCTATCATTCCGCATTACAATGTTATGGAATGTAGAAGCAGAATTACTGTAAAAGATACCGTCTCAATCATGAGGGACTAAATTAATAATTATGGAGCTTTCAAAGGGTGCAATAATGTCACCAACCAACCAAAACAACCTACTCGTGCTGAAATTGAATTGAATGTAACGTTTGATTGTAGAATTGATTGTCTACACAAACGTGCCATCATACAGATGCATTTTGAAAACTATGCCAAGACACAAGTCTGTTGGTACTGTACTCCATTACTATTTAACGTGCAGCCTATAGCATATGTATTTATGTATCATTCAGGCTATGAAGCGCATTCCTTCTCATCGGCACAGACCTGTCACTCATCAACCAATCACAGAGGTCGTAGCAAGTGCTTTGCAAGCATAGCATAGCTTAGGAGTTCTAGCTTTACCGTAGTAAAAGTCAGACTCAGCAGCTTTGTGAGTAGGATGTAGGAGAAAACTTTTAGCTACAAACTTTTAGTGTGACTTAGGAGTACTCTTAGTGGCAACAGGCCATGATCTATAGATATATGGTTTGTCCCCCTGCATGTGCACTCTCTTACTTACACATACACATGATCACTGTCAGAGTCATAGAGTTCTTAGAATTCTAGCCTTTCTCAAAATGACCATAACTCTCTTTTAACAATAGGTTTGGAAGGTACACATACACAGACCACCACTTTCTCTCTCTCACACACACACACTCACATAGACAGACAGACACACATTCACACTCACACTCACACTCACACACACATTCATACACACACAAACACGTACATGTAAGTACACACACACACACACACACACACACACACACACACACACACAAATAAAACTGACCTTTTCCCAGACAGGGTACTCTTTTTCTGGCAAACCACATAAAGGGGCTGCGGCTCATCCCCCGCCTTGGCTGGCTCCAGAGTGATGTCCCACAGGCCGGGGTCACTGGGGCGTGCTGCGCTGAAGGACAGACCTTTTTTCACTGTGGTCCTGTAGGATAAACACACACACACACACGTCTACGTTATTATCAAGGTGTCCTGAGCATTTGAACATTTGCCCAACAATACACGCAGTATAAATGTATGTGTCTCTAAATAGGGTGTAAGGTATATATACATGCTATGTTGTGTTTGTCAAAAATATATGTGTCTACTATTGCTTGCGCTTCTTTGTGCATGTATGTGTGTGTCTGAGTGTCTGAGTGAGCGGGTGTATAATCACATATGTGTCTTTATGTTCGTGTGTGTGTGTGTGTGTGTGTGTTTGTGCGTGTGTATAATCACATATGTCTGTATGTATGTGTTTATGTGTGTGTGTTTATGTGTGTGTGTTTATGTGTGTGTGTGTGTGTGTGTGTGTGTGTGTGTGTGTGTGTGTGTGTGTGTGTGCGTGTGTGTGTTTGTGCGTGTGTATAATCACATATGTCTGTATGTATGTATGTGTTTATGTGTGTGTGTGTGTGTGTGTGTGTGTGTGTGTGTGTGTGTGTGTGTGTGTGTGTTTGTGCATGTGAGCAGAATTCAGCGTGTGTCAGTGCTGGACAAGGGGCTGATGGGTACAGGATGTTTACCTGGGTGCTGGCCGACAGAAAATCAACACGCCGCTTTGTGTGATCAGACACATCAGACAGGACTCAGACACATCTCGTTCCCATCAGTAGACACTCACACACAAACCCTCATTTAAGCTGCAGTCTAATTCCCCCCCACACACAACAGGCACGTGGGATTCACACCCACACAATTACACCGCAACGACCAGTTCATCTGCAGGGTGTCTAATGCGTATAGTTACAGGAAGGCACACCTACAACCACTGTCACACACACAGAAGTGCACACACACACACACACACACACACACACGCAAACACACACACACACACACACACACACACACACACACACACATATACTTATATACTTGTAACAGTCTAAAACATTAATACCTTCCCTGAAACTACACTGATTAGGTCCTTTAAATTAACTAACTCATTCCTGATTAATATCAAAGATTCTGATTTTATAAATATCATGCAGGGCAGAGAGTTATTGTGTGCTGTTTCAGCCTTGATTTTGCAATACTAACATTTAGTATAAGAAATTACCTCATGTAGTTTTTGTGTCAGTTTCAACAACAAAGGAGTCATTGGAGGCTTTAGATTTGCTTTTGTGTTGTATATTTTTCAATTCTCTTAGCAAAGAACTGGATCCAGCACGTTGCCAAGCAACACTTAAACTGACTGCGGGTCAGCTGCGTAGTGAGGAGTAGTGACAAGAAAAATAACACCCTTACGCTACATGTCAGCACCCCTGATGATACTTGGTCATTCAGATGGCTTCACCAGAATCAACTGTTGTTTTTGAAGTGTCTGCAGAAATTAGAGGGGGATATCTCACAGAGGCCAGATTATCTAAACAGAGGTAGACGCATTTACGTAAGCTTTGTCATTTACGTTAAGGGATTTCGTAAGCCAGGTGGTACGTAGCTTTCCAGTGTCTGTTGAATGAAATGTCCATAATCCTCGCGCCGGCCATTACACAAAGGGGTCATGCTCAGGCAGGGGGACGAGTGATGGGTTCTGCTACATTATGGCAGTGAATGACAGCAGTGAAAGATGAATGCCCCATAGGTGCGGCTGGAGGAGTGTCTGTGGTTGTGGTGTGTGTGTGTGTGTGTGTGTGTGTGTGTGTGTGTGTGTGTGTGTGTGTGTGTGTGTGTGTGTGTGTGTGTGTGTGTGAATAATGAATTGTTATTCATTATTCTGAATAATTTCCTGTTTTCACTGCTTGAGGATGCATTCAAATACCTCTCTTTCCTACTCTCTCCCCTCTCTCTCTTTCTCTTACTCAGTCTAGCCATCTCTCTGCCTGCCTCCTACTCTCTGTCTAGCATTCCATCCCCATACTCTTCCATGATCCAGATTTGTTCTGTTACCTTACGTGTTGGCTTAAAGAGGTCGCCTTGCTGCCAAGTGATGTCCTGAGACACAGTAAATGTCAAGTGCCGGCGAGTGCCTCCCATGGCTATAGTCTTGTTGAGGCAGAAGTGCAATCCAATATGTAGAAGAAAAAATCAGTGTTTCTACCTTCCTTACATTGAAATAGCAAGGCATAATGACAGTTCTGTTATTACAGTAATTGCTGGGAAAAGTGCAGGAGGTTTTCCTTGAATGGCTTCCTCATTGTGGTTTATTTTGCAAAGACTTGAGACTCTGGAGTCTAACTGCATTACAGTGAAAAAAAGGGTGAGGGGAAAGGTGAATGCAAGGTAAAAACAAATGATCCACCCATCTAACTATCTATTCATAATCCGTCCCTCCATTTCTATTCTCATCATGAAACTCTATGCCCTGAAAAGCTATAATTGTGGGCTATATAAAAAACTTGATTTCTTGTTTAAACACATCCCCGTTATATTTCAACTAAATAATGAAAACACGTACAATTTTGATTAACCCCTGAGGCCCTACTGCAAGGGACTGAAAATCAATGACCCTGCAAAATCTTCCATGATTTACCGGCACTAAAGGAAATTATGGTTCTCAGTCGGGGGGGGGGGGGGAAACAAGATATGCATTTAATTTGTAGTGGAGTTTATTTTCCACTAAAGTAAGGGAGATCATTTGGGTCATGGGTGAATAAACTTCCAGCAAAACTCATTATTTCCTAGTAACCAAGAAAGAGTCTCAGAGACATTATAATTAATTGCAGTGTTTGTGTGGGTTTGCATGTGTCTTCTGTGATTTGTGATGTGTGGTGAAAATAGTATTTCAAACATATTTGCAATAAGAAAATGATTAAAGCTACATAAATCAAATAACTCAAGAAAGTTTAGCTGTCTGTCCCAAATCTCTATAATGACTATTCATTCAAATTCAAATGCCAGGTGAGTACGTGTTGCAGAGGAACAAGTCATCAATTAACTCCACTTATCTGAAACTTGCAAAACCTTTGCGCTTTTATGATAACCAGTCTACACACAAAGGCCTGTGCTTGCCAATCACAAGAACGACTAAATTGTAAGGCTTTGATTGTGTGGGCAAGGGGTCAAAACTCACTGACATTCAGTCAATCAATAAATCATCTCAGCACAGAACGTTTGCCAACTGAAAGACAGCGTAAATCGATTTCCCACTAGACTCCAACATATGCACACACCACACCTAGAGCTTTCTTTCATATACTTTCAGAAACACTTTGTTTTACATTACTGTAAGACCAACTAATCATGTGTTTATTCCAGTGGATTGATCCTGTCCTAGCCTGACTAGTCTAAAAACATTTTCTTAAAGAATCGGTCAGAGGGTAAAGAAGACATATTTCATCCAAATCTCACACTCATACAGCCTCCTGGAGCCTTGTAAGCAGAAATGTGATGGAAGCGAGCTGGTCAGACTCATCATAGCCCCAGTGATAAATACGGCTGGGCAGGATGTAATGGCTAAAGTTCTGCAGCTCTGTGGCACAAAGCCAGGCCCCAAGGGCACCGGATTTTCACTTGCTCTGCGCTCTGGCATATCAGGCTTCTGCTCTCCACATCCCTCCATCAAAGACACAATAAGCTGCTTGACAGCAGGTGTGTGTGAGGATGTGAGTGTGTGAGCGTGTGTGGATATGAGTGTGTTTGTGTCTGTGTGTGGGTGTGTGTGTGTGTGTGTGTGTGTGTGTGTGTGTGTGTGTGTGTGTGTGTGTGTGTGTGTGTGTGTGTGTGTGTGTGTGCCTGTGTATGAGACAGAGAGTGAGTGTGTGTTGTATAGACAATCAGGTTCAAAGTGAAGCGACAGGTAAGTGTTCACTGGAGCGAGACACACACCCCCATCCCCAAACAAAATAACAGCAGAACCTAACCACACCACAATGGCTCCTCCAGATAATTATATTACAGAGAAGGATAGCAGCGGATTTCACTGGGCTGATCCGAGAGATGTAACCGACACTGATCATAGACTACAGACAACAGACAGGTGCCCATTACTCTCTCTCTGTCACACTACTGCTTGTTTGTGTGTGTGTGTGTGTGTGTGTGTGTGAGTGCGTATGTGTGTGCGTGCGTGCGTGCGTGCGTGCGTGCGTATGAGGGGCCGTGAGGGACATTATTCAGAATACCCTCTCACACACACAACTGAAAAGCTCTCACACACACATATGAAATGCTCTCACACACACTACTGAAAAACTATACGCTCACACACACAACTGAAATGCTCTCACACACACATATGAAATGCTCTCAAACTCACATATGAAAAACTGTACGCTCACACACACACAACTGAAATGCTCTCACACACACATATGAAATGCTCTCACACACACTACTGAAAATTGATACGCTCACACACACAACTGAAATGCTCTCACACACACTACTGAAATGCTCTCATATGCTCAGAGCTTTTCATATGTGTGTGTGAGAGCATTTCAGTAGTGTGTGTGAGAGCTTTTCATATGTGTGTGTGAGAGCTTTTCAGTAGTGTGTGTGAGAGCATTTCAGTAGTGTGTGTGAGCGTATAGCTTTTCATATGTGTGTGTGAGAGCATTTCAGTAGTGTGTGTGAGAGCATTTCAGTTGTGTGTGTGAGCGTATCAATTTTCAGTAGTGTGTGTGAGAGCATTTCATATGTGTGTGTGAGAGCATTTCAGTTGTGTGTGTGTGAGCGTACAGTTTTTCATATGTGTGTGTGAGAGCATTTCATATGTGTGTGTGAGAGCATTTCAGTTGTGTGTGTGAGCGTATAGTTTTTCAGTAGTGTGTGTGAGAGCATTTCATATGTGTGTGTGAGAGCATTTCAGTTGTGTGTGTGAGCGTATAGTTTTTCAGTAGTGTGTGTGAGAGCATTTCATATGTGTGTGTGAGAGCTTTTCAGTTGTGTGTGTGAGAGGGTATTCTGAATAATGTCCCTCACGGCCCCTCATACGTGCGTGCGTGCGTGTGTGCATGCGTGCATGTGTGCATGCGTGCGTGCTTGCGTGCGTGTCTGTGTGTGTGTGTGTGTGTTTGCGTGTGCGTATGCGTGTGTGCATTTGTGTGTGCGTTTGTGTGTGTGAGTGTGCGTGTGTGTGCGTGCGTGTGTGTGCGTGTGTGTGTGTGTGTGTGGTTTATTTTTGAGCTGTGCTGCAACAGTCTCAAAGAAATTGTCTGTATGTGTGTGTGTCTGTGTGTGTTTGTTTGTGGGTATGTGTGTGTCCTTGTCTCTGTGTGTGCAGTATGTGTGTGTGTGTGTGTGTGTGTGTGTGTGTGTGTGTGTGTGTGTGTGTGTGTGGGTGTGTGTGTGTGGGTGTGTGTGGGTGTGTGTGTGTCCTTGTCTCTGTGTGTACAGTATGGAAGTGTGTGCAGTGTGTGGTGGCCTATTTTCAGCCCCAGCGCATAAGTAAACATTGTATGCATAAGCACAGAAAGGGTTCAGGAGGTTCTGTAATGAGCATGTTGATTAAATAAATCCCCTGCACAAATCATCTGCATGAGGAGACTCAAGTGGGCCAGGCCTGATAAAGCTGCGAGCCTCCCCTTCTACAAACACACAAACACACACACACACACACACACACACACACACACACACACACACACAAGACAACATCATCATCACCAAGCAACCAAGCCCACTGGACAAACCCTACTGAGGTGAGTCATCAAGCTCACAGCTTAGTATCAGAAATGAGCTTTTGAAATCACACCTCTCTGGGGTTGGAAAATCAATACTACCAAGAAAACTCACCACAAATTTTCCACTCAGGAAAAAAAGGCATTGATAGGCCTAGATGATGACATGCGATATAGAGTCCACTTCTCACAATATGGGAAATATACTCTTAGTCGCCCCAACAGCTAAGATGGTTTTTTTTCCCTTATATGAGCTGTGTTTTAAGTCAAGCTCAGAGGGCTCATCAATTATCTAGCTTGCATGTGGGGATACGGTCTTTCAGCACTGTGACCGAGATCTCAAAAGTCCTGTTGGAAAAGAACCATCTGAATCCTCCTGCATCGCTCTAGAAAGGGTTAAATACTTCACTCATTTTCAATTTGGCTACAGATTATCCATCGCAGCCCCTTGGGTCGAGACTCAGTCTTAGAAAAAAGTAAAGTAGAGCAGAGAGTTTTCTAGGATAAATAAAAACAATCAATCTCCTGGCAAAAGTAGGTTCCATTTAAAAATCTCCTCTCAGTAAAAAATGGTCATCTTAGCCGCCCAGAAACTTAAGGTCAAGGGTCACCTGCAATGAACTGATTGGAGAAGATTCAAGAGTGTCTCAAATTAATTTGTCAATTTTCAGAACAAAAGTAACAAAAACAGCACCAACAAAGACAAGAAGGAAAATTGGACTCCTTAATCATACTATGCAATACCTCTAAGTCCAACTAAGGTCACTTTCCAGCTCATTGCTCGTGGACAAACTCTTCATTTTGGCGCACAAACTCATTAAGTTAAAGCCAGCTATTATTCACCCCGCTATGATCTATGGGTGTGTTATTTTTAGTCCTACCTACCACCTATTGTTTACAGGCAAAACCAAACAGCAGGCATGGCATTCAGCCAGCAAGGTGCTGACACTGCTTATGAGATGTGAAATATATATACTGTTTTTATAAAGATCACAAAATGCCATCTGTCTGCTAAACAAAAGCTATTAACGCATCAGAACCCCAACTTTCACCAGCAACATGCATTGAGACTTTGATCCAAAATCTTTCATTAACACTGTGAAATGCTTTCCTCTCCCTTGTGGCGACTTGACTTTGAAAAAAAAAAGAAAAAAAGAAGCGGTTGGAATGTGTGTTTTTCCACGATAGAGCTGCCAGTCTAATAAGTTCATTTTTTTTGCCCAAAGGACTGAAACAGTTATTAGGTACTGTATTTGTTTTTCCTGCTCCATTAGCTCGATGCAATATTTATGTGGCAGAAAATTCAGACAAATAATGCAACGCTACAAGATGAACACTGCCACATAATTTCCCTATTATTCTGCAGAGTGGCTGAGAAACATTTCTGTAATCTGTGCACGGACTGGAGCTTCCAGATACTCTGAGCCTTAAAGAAGACATGGTAGCGATACCACAAAATTAATTTAGCTGGCAATAAGCTTTTCCAAATACACAAGGCCCCTCTGAATCCTCCTCTGTCTCATGTGTACAGATGGGCTTAGCATAAAGATGCAATTTGGAAGTGAAATGCTCCTACAGAAAACCATGGTTTTTTTTTTATTTTGTCCTGAAAACAAAATCCCCTTCCAGGAACAAGGTTTGTTGGTATATCCTGTTTTCTATGAATGCTGTTTAATCCAAAATCCAATTCCGTAATTTTTTGAGTGCACTTTTTTTCACATGCATCATGGTACTTTCATGGGAAGGATGCAGGTCTGCGGGTCAGTACTGTCACACCAGGCACAAAGATTTAGTCTGGCCGCAAATCCCCATGTGGTCTGTTTTACGGCCAGCTTGTGTGGCAGCAACATAAAAGAAGGCAGACGGAAAACAAAACTAGATTCTAAATAAAGTACTTGATCTATTCAACACAGAATAAAGGGAAGAAAAACGTGTCTAGGGATTGATATATGGTTGTGTGTTGGTGGCCTGTGGGTGGACAGGAGTGGAGTGTAAGTGCGTGTGCGTGAATAAGAAGAGTGTGTAGGAAATTAGAGAGGAGCTGAGCTGAGAGAGGGAGATCCACAAGTGTTCTTACAACCTCCCTTCAACAGATGCTAATCAGTGCAGCACAGCGACTGCCCAACCACTGTACTGTAGTTCATTTAGTCAATTACTGTGTATCACCACCTTGTGTTTCAAACTTTCAAAATTAATCAAGACCTTATGCATAACTCAGCTCGATACATTTAGCTCATATATATATCCATGCAGTTGTCCTAACCTGAGAATGAAGCGCTCCACAGGTGAGGCACTGGGCAGGAACACGTAGAAGGTGGCCGTGTCTGTGGTCTTCACAGGCTTGGAGGAGGTCTGGATCACCACGGTGCCTCCCAGCCTCACCCTCATGAAGGTGGGATTCCCCGGGGGGGAGCGCAGGAGCGTCAGGCTGCCAATGCTCTTCATCCGAGGCCCGCTTACCCTGTACCTGGGCGCCGCCTGCCCCAGCTGCCCCCTGCGGGCCTGGCCGTCCTGAGGCGAGCACTGGCTGGTGGGGCTTGGCCGACTCTGGTAGTACAGCTCCACCGTGTTCCCCTTGCCCTCGCTCTGATTCTCCTGGCTGGACCTCCCGCTCCCCAGGCCGAACCAGGTGGGCTCAGGCTTGAGCCGGGCCAGGCAGGAGCCTCCTTCGGCGGGGAGGGAGCAGGCTCCCCTCACCTCCCTCGTCTCCCAGAAGGCATAGGTCATCACGCAAATATACCCGCCCTTCCCTGCTGCACCCTTGGGACCCGTTTCACCCACGCTAGCATTCCGGGGATTGCTCTCGCTCCGGGCGGAATGGAACAGCACCCTCATAATGGGGGCCGAGGAGCGGACCTGCTTGGCCAGGATGAAGGCCCGAATCCTGGGTCCGGTCTGGAGAAGCTCCTGGGGGATGGCCCTCTCCACGGACATGAGCCCGTAGCTGGCGTTGATGGACGGCGGTGGCTGCTGCCCACTGACACTGCTGAGCATGAAGGTCTGCCTCTGGGCCTGCAGGCTGGCATTGCCTATCAGGTCCCGGCCGGCATCTCTCAGCAAGAGGGGCTCCGCGTTGAGGATCTGATACTTCACAGATGGGTAGACGGGGATCGGGAGGAAGCTCCTCGGGTCATCTGGCAGCTCCTCCACTTTCACGACTGTAGAGAACAAAGACAAAAACCTGACATTGGTGTTTGCCGTACGGAAGAAATTCAGTATTGTGTGTGGTGCAAATGCTTCAGGCGTGTTCAACAACTGGGCTTCTATGAGGAGTAACACAGGACTGGAGACATAAACAAATGTGACAGATCATTTATCCCCACCAAATGGCTTCATTTGTGCTTTGCGTTTTGTCTCACTTTTATCACAGATCATCCCTTTATGGTGGAATTACACAAGCCACAGCTCTGTTCCCTAATGGAATGAAAGCGCTAACGACTGACAGCATCTTTGAGATATCATCATGAAAACCAAGTCATGTGCCTTCTTGTGTCAAGTCTCTCATGTGCTAGAGAACAAATCATTCCCAAGCATTACTATGTTAACTGATTTTAAAAGATGGTTTTAAACCTAACAATAAATATAATGTGACATGTGTTTTGAGAAAAAAAACAATGGTGAGGGTAATCAAATGACTGCTAGACTGACATGGAACATTTCCAGACACAATAACCAATCACCAATAAGATTTCAGCTAATTTGCTTTGAGAAGCGAGCACAGAAGGCCATTTCCCTTAAAATGAGTTAATTAGTTAACTAGTTAAAATTGTAGCGTGCAGCAAAGCAAACAACAATGCAGGGGGGGGTATGATTTGAGAAAAATAAATAAAGGAAATAATACATGCAGAGGCGCCCGCAGGATTCTCATTCATGGTACACACGAGACAAGAAAGTTGTGCCACCATTGAGTGTCAACGTCGATCAGACAAATACTGAAGCAAATGTGTGTCTTGGTCGCTAGCTCATTATTTGCACCATCAGTAACGTTTGACATGCTCTTGTTAAAAGAATGAAACTCAATGACAGATTGACTCTGCTGATCCATGTTGAGCCACACTCCCTCAAAACTCTCTACATATCGATTTCAAAGTCTTTCCTCTAATACCCATTAGAGCTCACCCTGTTGTTAGAGCCAATGTCTCTGTCATAGGCCTACTATTCCTCAGGTATGTCTTTAAAAGTATTAAGCAGCTGAATGACCTTTTGACGGTCGAGACAGGCGTCGGCGGTAGAACTTTTATATTGTGAACGGTTATGTCCACTGTCTCTGTCACAATGTTCCACAGATCAGAATCAGTTGCTTTTTTCATTAAAAAATTCAACATACATTGCTTTAGTTTTTGTATTTGAAACATTTCGACATTATCAATTTACTTACCACCAGTCCAGCTTCAAGTTCACTTTTGCCTTCAATATGCCACTACACAAAACAAAACTGCCTGCCTGCCCTGTGCTACTGCTAGGGTATGCAGTGTGCATATACTGTACATGCATACCGGTGGGGGCGCCACTGGTCAGGTGTTTCGATGTGTCTGGACAAGCAACTTATCAAATCTGGCTGTCTGGAAGAGACACACTTAACCTTTTCCTTATGACAGGCTGCCTGACATCCGCTGCCTTCACCTTCCTGATTGCTAAAGTGCAACATTGGAAATTGAAGGCTGGTCGAGAAGCACTGTGTGTGTTTGAAGTAGTTTGTCAAGGAGTGTTTCGTGTGACAGTTCAATAATCAGTTCTAAGGGAGAGATATAGGTCTACAGCACCTCCCTACCTCTCTCTCTTTCCCTCCCCTCTCTCTCTCTCTCTCTCTTCTTCCCTCTCTCTCTCTCTCTCTCTCTCAAACACACACACACACACACACACACACACACACACACACACACACACACACACACACACACTCGGCATCAATAAGGATACTGATGAAAAAATTGTGATGAAACAAGAGATTTTGATTTTGAGACTGAGAAGCTGAATTTGGGAAAGCCATTTTTAAAATGCAAACTATGTCAAAATATTTAGTAAAACTATCAGTTGACCTCAGGTCTTCCCAATGGAAGCCAGAGGCTTAGATAATATAATTTGTTTCTATTTGTTACTTCTTGGTCTTATTTTTGTATGTATTTTTATATTTCTCTAGATTCAAATGTTATGATTATTTATTTACGTCATTCCAAATTCGCCCAGGGCTCCATTGAAGCTAGAACTGCCACTGGCAATACAAAAGCTATTAACTGCATGCCAAGAGAACACACAGACTTGCTAATGTCTCTGCTTTCTAATATCTACATAAATATAAGCGTATCTAGGTAAATGTTAGAGCATATTCCAGTTTGAATATGGGTGCCCTCAATTGCAATTGTGATGTCACCCCTTGCTACTTTGTTTACATAACACGCCTACACCCTGGGTGGGGTGGGGTGGGGTGGGGGGGCATCTGATGACTGGTAAAACTTAATCAAAACTTAATCACACTAAAGAGTGCCAAAGAGCAAAACAGTGAGAGAAATAGAGAGGCATAATTGACAACAACACCCTGACACACTCATGCAGTAATTAAGATGCTTTCAATTTAGACCAGGACAACAATCACTTGTAATTTTTGTTAGTCCTCATGAGCCTCAAGGCTTAGTCCTCGATTCAGACACCTTAACTATGGCTCTTCCCAGATTTGAGTATCTGATGGGGAAACACAAGGCAGGCAGATTCACAAAGGCCTTGCCTGGAGAAACAGATTGATATCTTTCATTATGTATTTTTCCGATTTTGCAATAGACCAAAGCGACAGCTCACCTCATGTCCAAAAACCTGAGGGGTGACAAGGCCACACACTTCAGGCGCAAGTCTTTATCAGCAGGAGACAGAGAAGGCTTTTCTTTATTTCCTTTTGCCCGGGGTATCTCTAAACAAACAGTATGCTTTCTGCCCCATTCCCCCCTGCTCTCTTGCTAATCAATTTGATGGCTGCTCTGACAGGCACTGTATTGACTTATATTCCTGGGGAAAAAAAGTGATAAAAAAAGAGAGATCTTTGTCCACCGGTGACTCCTCGCTCTGTGAATGACATTGATGCTGAAATGTAGGTTAATGACCAAAGGCCCTAGGGGAAGGCAATGCCATAGCCTACAAATGGCTGTCTGATCACACGGGGCTAGTGCATGGCACACTGTGGGGGTTCTGATATCTAGCTTTGGTTCGACTGAACAGGATTATTGGTTGTAGGTCATTTTCAGAAGCACAAGAAGTCTTGTGATTTAAGCTGATAAGCAATAATTAATTTTCTAAATAATCCATTGATATATGATTATTGAATAATGTTCACAAACCCATGCATATGTTATGGTAAACCACATTTTGCCAAGGCCAAGTCTTTGTTAAGCAAACAACAAAAATAGCACAAACAATCGCTACACTTTCAGTTATAAACTTCAGCATTCTAATTCTTACCTTCAGTGTGAGTTGGCAAAGACAGCGCGGTCAGTGTCAGCAACAAACTCCAAAAGAAAAACATGACCATCTTCACAACCTTCCACATCCAAAAAAGAAATGCACTCACGGGATACCCATATACTGAGGAGCTCTTAGATTCGCGCTGGAGCGCGAAATAAACTCATCCAAGAAAGTAAACACGGAGCACAACTTTCTGAAAAAAAACCAGCTGTAATGACAACCGAGATCTTAATGATGGGCTTTATATTTTGTATGAACTCAGTGGTAGGTGATGTCAACAACAACACGAAAGATGTTTCCGCAGCAAAAACAAACCAACACAAAAAATAAACAGTTCCTCTTTTCTCAGTTCCACATGTTCAGTGTTCTCTCCCCTGTAAATAACAGCTGCATATCCTATATGAAGTTGGAAAGAAGTCCAAGGTCCACGCGCGCGCTCCAATGGTGTCTGATCCTGGTCTAAAAGGTTACGTGGCTGTAGCGCGCACAGAACTGGACAGTGGCAACACAGAACTCGTGGCGTGTGGACTTGAGAGGACAGTGACAGTGAATCAACACAACCCATCCAAGTCCGGGCGATTAGCAGAGCGTCTCATGCGTAATCGCCAAGAGGGCACAGCTGGCAGCAAATGAAATACACCAGAGGTCAGGGCTTTAGTGGATAAATTCAGAATAAGACGCATCCATTTGGGATATCGTTTTTTTTTCACGTCGGTTGGGTGGCTAGATACAGAGTCGAATGATTATATCGACGTTCCCTAAATATTAATCGTTAAAAAAATTAAGATAAAACAAATGTTTAGGGTATTCCGTAATTCAAAATTCATTGAAAATAATATCGCATATGCGGATAGTGGTAGCAACACATTTAATAATACACCAGAGAAAACTATTTGAGTTTGTGGGGACAGATGTGCTTACAGTTTTGGTGATTCTGAGGACAACTGCGTGACACCAGCAAGTCTGCGTCATAACATTCCACACCTCTGTGGCCTGAGAGCGCTCCCTGGTGGCAGTGAGAGAGAGAGAGCGAGAGAGAGAGGGAGAGAGAGAGAGGGAGAGGGAGACCACTGTAGCCTATTTTCGTGTCTTTGTGAAAGTTAATATTTCAGACCTTGTAGTGCTCCTGATTTGGCACACTTGCTATTACTGACCAGCGCATTTATAGAGAAGGTCATTAACTCGCCTTTTGCACGGCTGCACCTCTTCTGCACTCAGTCGTGAATTATGATCAAGCAGTCTGAACACTTGCAATTATTTCTGATGGCTGCAATATAAACCTACACATCAGCTGCCGTTAAACGGGCAGACAAACATGTTGACAATCGCTCATTTGCCATGGGCTCCTTCGTCTCATCTTTGCATGTCAAAGCCACGGTTAATGTCAGGCCATTTGATAAGTGCCACACATTTCCCTGTGCAAGGACACCTGTGTCACTGGCAGCTAATGTGAGACATAAATCAGGAAGCCCTGATGCAAGCGCCATGGCCTAGAACCAGCTCTTTAAATACACCAGCATTTTAAACCAGGAGGTGCCCACTGTTTCAGCACTACGAAACACAGTCCTCAGGAATCCTTGTATAGGTTCCTATATCTTCATTTCCCCTGAAATTATGCAACAAATCGTGTAGTTAAATATCCCTTCATTTGGTAACAGACAGTCTTAATTTCTTGCTCAAGATGGTTGCCAACCACATTCTTAGGTTCAAAGCTATAATTTCCTTTCAAATGACTATTTCAGAATGTATGAGCAAACATTCTCAATCCTGTTCAAATCTTCTTTATTTCTTGTTTTTTAAATGGCTGTGAAAAAAATGAATCTTTCAAAAATGTGTTTTTGGTGCTTCAGACTTGTGTAGAGGCAGGATGGTAACACTTTTGCAAATGGAGTGTGATTGTTTGGCATCTGACACGTGTATAAACTCTCATGCCACAATTAACAAACCTCTGGCATGACAGTGACCATGTCTGGGAAAAATTCCAAATCTTGGCAGCACGTCAGTAAAGCTATGCCCGTGAGCAATCAGTCAATCTACATGGAGCGCTTGGCAGTGGTGAACTGTAAACAGCTGAAAAAAAAAACATGGTGGTTCTGATGTCTTATTTCAATATTACAAGTGATTTAGCGCTGTATACAAGTTGACACACGCTTTTATGACAAGTCTGTTGTGTCAGCTTACAGACCCTTTCCCTCAAATTGCTAGGGAATTCAGGACAAGAGTCGTTTGGTTGTGGCTTGCAGCAATATTCACGTACAACAATGATCCCATTTATGGACTAAAAATATGCTGATCTGCGCGTACGCAGTAATCTCTGCCCATGACATACTGCCTTGGGATGACTCCACAACTTATCAACCAGTTCCTTGCCTGCTATGTGTACATCTGTTTGAGTTCTATCTATTTGAAGGAAATATATCCATATATTCTGACCTGGGTTTTGTCATCACTTGTCTCTCCTAATCTCATTCCTTGTGGTCTTAAATGGTTCAATTTGAGTTCTATCTATTTGAAGGAAATATATCCATATATTCCTGAACTGGGTTTGTCTTCACTTGTCTCTCCTAATCTCATTCCTTGTGGTTTTAAATGGTTCAATTTGAGTTCTATCTATTTGAAGGAAATATATCCATATATTCTGACCTGGGTTTTGTCATCACTTGTCTCTCCTAATCTCATTCCTTGTGGTCTTAAATGGTTCAATTTGAGTTCTATCTATTTGAAGGAAATATATCCATATATTCTGACCTGGGTTTTGTCATCACTTGTCTCTCCTAATCTCATTCCTTCCTGGTCTTAAATGGTTCAATTAGATTCCAATTGGGTTTGAGGGCCACATAACCGCAGTCACTATCTCAAACTGAGCGCACCTAGTTGGGTGAAGAGGCTTAATATCTCTGGCTCAAAGGCTTATGCAACCTCCTGCTCAGTAATCTGTGACTCCTTCCACATACTTTATATGCACTCTAAATATTTGCCTAAACCCTTTGTCATTGATGTTGCACAAAAGTACACCACCCTCTTTTTCTCCTCAACCTTCCTCATCTGCCGATTATATTTCCAGCTAAAAATGTGCAGGAGGACTAAGGTGCTATTGTCTTGATGTGATTTTAAATCAGTTGCTATATGTTTGGTGCTATATGTTTAGGGGCCTATTATGGTACACACTATTCAGCCCCTATCTGTTACTTATTTGATTAGTTTTGGGCACAACTGCAGCATTTGTCTCAGTGCAATGTAACCTACATTATTTGGCTTGAGGAATCCAATTATCTTCTTGCAACAATGATATTGTGTGTTGTAGGTAGACAATCGACCCAAATAGAACAGAACTCAGAGCTGGGCAAACACTGGTCCTCAGTCAAATCAAGACACTCATGACTGATACAATGCTGTAGGTTTGGTCAGTAGTTCTACTCTCTCTCTCTTCTATCAGAAGTTTTTTTCTCTCACTTTTGGAACTTTGCCAATACTGATTGATAAAAGTGACTCACTGCTGATGCATATTACCCTTAGAGAGAGAGGAAGAGAGAGAGAGAGAGGAACAGAAGAAGAGTGGTCTGGATGAAGTTGCCCTTTTATATTGGGTATTTTGGTGAGAAAAAATGAATCATCTCCACAAATCATCAAGGTACTTTTGATGTTGACACTTTCATGTATACCCTCAACACACCAATACCTGTCCTGATTTAAGGGTATTTTACTGTGCTGAGAACAGTGGCTCCTGATAAAACTCTGTCACGCAGAGTCCTGATTAGCCTGAGGCGCTGTTTAGAGGACAGGTGGTGGCGTAGGCTAAGCGCAAACACTCCCTGCAGGTTGTCGCTGTGGCAACATTTCATACAATCCCTCTTGTTGTGATGGATGCAAGGCTGAGAGTGATCAAAGTGTCTGGCTTTAAAAAGAGAGTTCTTATAATCCTAAATGTTATCATTCACAGGGGACCATAGTGAGTCAATATTTTATATGATAAAAAAACAGCTACATCTGAAGAGCTACATGGTGCCCAATCAGATGATTCACAAAAACGCACTCAAGCTGCGATAAGGAAGCTGATGATAAAATGCATGTTATGCAAATCAGTCAATTGTTGATGTTCTCAGTTGAAAAAGTAGTTCCTACATTTAAAAGTCTCTTTTATCATGGTATGAAAAGGTATGAAAATTCAGTTCTGTCAGATAATGCTGTCCTACAAATCACAACAAATCAAGACACCTATATTTTCATCATACTAAATTAATTATGTAAATTAACCAAATTAACTTAAATAAACAGGTACATATGAATAATGATTAATTGCCATTGTTTATGTACAGTGGGGAAAATAAGTATTTGAACCCCTGCCGATTTCGCAAGTTTGGCCACTTGCAAATAAATGTGTGATCTATAATTGTAATGGTAGGTGTATTTTAACAGTGAGAAATAGAATATCAACAAACAAATCCAGAAAATTGCATTTTATAACATTTATGACTTTATTTGTATTTGATGCAGAAAATAAGTATTTGAACCCCCAAGCAAACAGCAAGAATACTGGCTCCCAATGACCAGTTATGTGCCCAAGAAGCACACAGATTAGTCCTCATTAGGCCTAACAAGATACACCAGATCTCAACCGTGTATAAAATAAACCTGTCCAAAGAATCATACTTCACACCTTCAACCTCACCACCATGGGCAAGACCAAAGAGTTGACCAAGGACGTCAGAGATAAGATTGTAGACCTGCACAAGGCTGGAATGGGTTACAAAACCATCGGCAAGCAGCTTGGTGAGAAGCAGAAAACTATTGGTGCGATTATTCGTAAATGGAAGCAACACCAAACAACTGTCCATCGCTCTAGGTCTGGGGCTCCATGCAAGATATCCCCTCGTGCGGTATCGGTGATCATCCGAAAGGTGCAGAATAACCCCAGAACTACACAGGGAGAGCTTGTGAATGATCTCAAGGCAGCTGGGACCACAGTCACCAAGAAAACCATTGGCCACACACTACGCCGTAATGGTTTGAAGTACTGCAGAACTCTAATGATTCTAAGGAGGATTGGGAGACAGGATGTGGTCAGATGAGACCAAAATCAAGCTCTTTGGCATCAACTCGACTTGCCGCGTTTGGAGGCGGAAGAATGCTGAATATGACACCATCCCCACCGTCAAGCATGGAGGTGGAAACATTATGCTTTGGGGCTGTTTCTCTGCCAAGGGTCAGGACGACTCCACTGCATCGAGGGGACTATGGATGGGGCCATGTAATGTGGAATATTGGGCTTGAACCTCATTCCCTCCCATTGAAAACGCAACCTTAAGGATTTGGAGAGGATCTGCAAAGAGGAGTGGACCAAAATCCCTCCTGAGATGTGTGTAAACCTGGTGACCAACTACAAGAAAAGTCTGACGTCTGTGCTTGCCAACAAGGGTTATTCCACCAAGTACTAAGTCATGTTTTGCTAGGGGTTCAAATACTTATTTTCTGCATCAAATGCAAATTAAGTCATAAATGTTATAAAATGCAGTTTTCTGGATTTTTTTGTTGATATTCTGTTTCTCACTGTTAATATACACCTACTATTACAATTATAGATCACACATTTCTTTGCAAGTGGCCTAACTTGCGAAATCCGCAGGGGTTCAAATACTTATTTTCCCCACTGTATACGTCCCTTCATCACACCCTCTCTCACATACGTACTAAACTTTAATCCTCTGTGATCTTTTTTCTCTGCTTTTTGATGTAATGGCTGCTATGCTGTGCTATGCTGTGTCCATTTTTTCTGGTAGGCCTCCCTCACACCTACTAAAATATTCAAGGTGGTGTGAAAAACAGAAGCGTGAGGATGAAAGACTGTGTGTGTGTGTGTGTGTGTGTGTGTGTGTGTGTGTGTGTGTGTGTGTGTGTGTGTGTGTGTGTTTGTACACTGGCTGAGACCCCGTTGAGGAGGCGGTGCTCCTGGAGAGGTCACGAGAGAGCAGCAGGGAATTTTAAACATGCTCCAGCTTCAGGGCCCCACAAGAGCGGGAGGGAGGGGGAAAGAGAGAGAGAGAGAGAGAGAGAGAGAGAGAGAGAGAGAGAGAGGGAGTGGGAGAGAGAGAGAGAGAGAGAGAGAGAGAGACGGATAACGGAGAAAGGGATGCCCCCGTTGAGGGAGGTAAGGACAGCTCAGAGAGGCGCATGGGCAGTGTGATCTATGTCTGTAATCTTATCACTCTTTCTTCTACCAAAAGGTTCTCTCTCTAGCCCCTTTTGAACAGAGATCACACCGCATTGCCGTTAAGAAGTCCCCCTTATTATGCCGGCTGTGCTTGTTTACACTGAACCAAACAAAGGTGGCATAATTCTGCCCCAGTGTGTGTTTTCAGACTGCATGCTGGCATTGCGATAGCTGGGCGTGATGTTTGACATGGCCTCTATGATGTCGTGTGCAAGACCAAGAAAATTGCACTAGAACACCACTTGAAGTCAGAGCTCCAACTCAAAAACTCTGAGAAAAAAAAAGTATCCCCGGCTTCAGTGAGGCGCGTTATTTAATCAATTTGACATTGTTATCAATATGGTGACAAAGCTAATATAGCCTGACAGAGACCTTGACTATATGAGAGGTTACAAACCTTTTTAAATGTGTGAGAAGATGCGTGACGAGGTAGTGTGTCAAAATGAACAAGAAAAGAAGTTGCATGTAATTATTGATACCAAGCAGAGAGAAGGAACATCCACTGACGAGTCATCACCACATGACTGTGTTTACATTTGGCATTAAAGTCGGGGCTGGGAAAAATCATGTCCAATTAATTCCAAGTTGTCTCAGATGCGCAATAACATCCTTGTTGGAAATAAACCAGCCCACCTGTTACTTCCAAAACAATGAACGGTGAACTTAGTGTCGGCGAACTCCGTACTCATTTATAGCTATAGCTACATATATGTTCAGACTCAAGCAAAGTTGGTGAGCATTATGCACATCATGTTTATCATGCCTGTCATGTCGGATTTGTGTCTTCTGACGAAAGAGTAGTCTTGCTTCGTTTTGGCCAGCTGCTAGGCTGCTTCACTATCCCGCCATGCCAGCTTTCCCTTTACACATGTTGACCCGTCTCTGTGACTTCCTCCACTGCTGACCCCGCATTCCGTGTTCACACCTACTATACAGAATGGTGAGGCGGGATAAAAGCGCAACATTGCCGCCTTGAACAGGCTGTATAAAAGTGACTTCTCTCTCTCTTTCTGAACCCCCCTCCCCTTTATTGCCGCCAGTGTAATACTGGAAGCAGGACGGCTGCTGCAGACTCCATCCTTCCCTTGTCTTAATCCCCTGTCGGTGTCAGTTCATCACACTTCCATTTGAATTATATAGTGTACAATTCTACATTTATTCTTATCATGAATCTACTCATAATTTGGTCCGCTCCCACTTACTGTGCCTCATGAAAATTGCCAGTAGATTGACATGAGGTGAATATGCATTTTAAATATTACAACAGAATATAGATAGATTCTTGAAAATAAATGCATTTTGACATTTCTATTTCTTCATTTCATTTAGTTTAAATCCCCTAATCAGGAGAGATGTGGGTTGTGGTTTTGACAGTCACGAGCTAATCATTGAGAGGAGGGCAAAATGAGACTTTCTCTGAATCACTGTAGCTTTCAACCATGGAGCCACTCGTTGATATTAAATTTAGCTTTTTCTTACTCTGTCAAGACACCTAGCGTGATGGATTAAGCGCGGATATACATCCTGGAGGAGAGTCTTCAGTGACATAAATCTGTGTCAAAAGAGAATGTAATATTAGCTCACTGGTACAATCTGGCTAATTAGTCATTTTACTGTTAAGCATTTGTCTCTGTCAGGCACAGCAGAGCAGGATGCCACACAAGCATCACTGTTCGCCTCAGTTAAACCTTTGCTGGCACTCCAGCCACTGTTGCTCGCTTATGCCCCCCAAAGGACATGTCAAGCAATGTCATTCTAGCCTGGATATGCAGTCATTTGCCACAAAACAAAATGACAACTTGAAAAATATCAAATTTATTTTCATTAGAAAATGTATGATTAACACATGCACAGCCACACAGCATATGATACTCATAGACACATTCCACTGATTTCATCTGGTATTCTTTAGATTCACAGGGCGAGCAACAGATTAAGACTTTTCTTGAGGACACCATGAATACTGCTTGCACTGTTGAGTAATACATCCCGATGCACTAAAAATGCAATCTGAAAAATCAAGTATAAACATTAATAATAAATTATCTACAAATGAGTAAAAGTACAAAAGACCAACAGCCACCCAGACAGTAAAGTTACCATTGCCAGCCACAGATGGACTATAAAGTCAGATCTCAGATCAGTATCATTATTAAGTTTGTCTTTCTCTCTTTACCATTAATAAGTAAATGATAAAATGATTTGGCCAAAGGAATAATGGTGCAAGCTATACTGGCAGCTGAATGCTTCATACATATTTTGGCAGTCATCCTTTTATTCAACATATGTCTCATTTACATACAAACATTTACAAAACTTTATATGCATTACATCAAAAGAATCATTACATTGGTCATAATACCCTTGCTGATTGTGAAAGGTCTCTTTCAGTACAATACCCACACTGGCTTTAACACAGGGAACAGAGAGACCTCAAGTGTTGGCAAAACCCTGGGCAGTCTTTTTTAACAGATTAGATGAGTGGATACTGAGCCCAGTTATTAATTATCTGATTCTGTGGGGAAGAAAACAAAACCTGATCAATTGTTTAAATTGTGTTCCAGTGACTTCTCATCATTTTTGCCCTGTGACTTTCAAAGAAACATGCCACTGAAACTAGTTAACTTCAATATAGAAGTCATGTCATACCATCCATTTGGATGGGATAAATCACTGATTGAACAGGCTAATGTTCAGGGATCCTACACGTTCCCAAAGTATTTACCAACATCATCCTTTCACAGATTTGCACAGGAGCTCCACTTCCGTTGGCACAGAAGGGCAACTATGTAAACAAGTAAACGCTGTAAAATCAGAAGGTACTGCACACCTAGACATCTTTGATTATATATATATTTTCTACTGAGTGTGAAAGATCAACCATCACCTGGCGACAGTGAACAAAAATGTGACACTATGAAGGTTAGCAGCACAGCACATGATCACGTGACTTGATACTTTTTTTTTTCTAATTCAGTTTTTTTATATCTGTTTCTTTTTGTTGAACGGATTTACAAACATGAACACACAAAAGACAGTGATTCACACACACATGGGCACACACATACAGTACATACAAACACATCCACACCCCCCCACACACACACACACTCACACAACCAAACAAACACCAGTCGCTCTCCACTCACTGGATGAAACACAAACAATTGTGCATTTGAAAAAGGCAAAACACAAGAGGCTGGATTCAACCGAACGTTTCATGGCCCACTGAAAAGTGGCCAGTCCCACAGATACGCAGTCCAGAGCAGGTTACTTGGCAAAGACTGATGGGAGGAGAACACGAGTCGGAGAGAGCACAGCAGTCACAGCAGAAGAGCATCTTGGTCATTGGTGTTTTTTTTGTTTGGATGAAGGCCACTGAGATGGTGAGAGAGATCATGCTCAGCTAAGCCAGAGCATATATTACTCATTCAAGCTCTAGACCTCTGAAGCACCCTGTCTAAACACTATAGCACAAAACGCCTCCTCTCTTACAAAGTCAAGTTTCATACACCTGCTGTAAAATGTATTGTTCGGAACGAACGCAAACGTTTTGCTGTATATTGCACTGAAGGTAAGTAGATAAGAATATGAGGAAGTATTAATAATAGATTATATATATATATACTATGTTATTTTCTGTTTTGTTTTTAAATCCATGTGGCCTCTTCCATGAAACTTTCCATACCCTGATGCACAATTTCAGGATATCCCTCCCATCCTCTCATCATGAGCACACAGGTATGTGTGTGTGCACTGTGTATATGTTGCACGCTTGCCCTTGTCAATCACAAATCATGAAGATCCCTGCAGTTTAAAACCAAGGTATTGTGAGGATATGCTTTGTAAATCCTGGCACTGAACTCTTTTCAGTATGTACTGCATGAAATAAAAGACTGAATCAATGACTGAGTCATTGCTTTTCTCCCATTAACACACATTCTTATTTAAAAGCAATGAACTTTTGAGGAACTGACCCGTTTCAATCACACAGTCGGCACTACATGGTAAGGAGATCATTTGACGCTGATTCCAATGTCGGTTAAGTGCGCCCTGATCTCATCCTCCATGGTCAGTACCAGCATACGTATGACTTGGACTGGGAATGACAAAAAAAAATCTATTTTGCAGCAGAGAACTTTTTCAGCAGCTTCTTCCCTTTCGAAAGCAGTCCTTTTTTCTTTTTGGAGGCCAGGTCTTGCGGCCCCCGTATGGGGCTTAGGGGTCTGGCAGGGGTGGGGATATACGATGGGCGCACGATGGGGGAGGCGGGGCGTCCAAGCGAGGGCGATGTGTCCACGAGTACCTGTTGAGAGATCCGTGGGGAGGACAGAGGTGGGGGACGGTAACAGGAGGGTTACACAACAGCAAGTCTATCGGCTCTAGGAGATGAAGACTCCTCTGATTGCCTGGGTGTGTGTGTGTGCACGCGTGTGTATGTGTCTGTTTATTAGCATTGCCTTAGGCTCATACTATGAGTCACTGAGGTTTTAGGGAAGACATTTCTGGAGCTGGATGTCCAGAGATGACCTGGATTGCTAGCAATTGTTGTTGCTAACGTAAAAATCTGACAGGGTTTACTTATAAAGGAAAGGAATGATCGCAAAAAAGACTCTACTTTTTGAGGAAGCTGAGGTCCTTTAATGTGTGCTACAAGATGTTGCTTTTGTTCTACCAGTCTGTTGTGGCGAGTGCATTATTCTTTGCAGCCATCTGTTGGGGCCGCGGCATCAGAGCCAGTGACTCTAAGAAACTGAACAGACTGATAAAGAAGGCTGGCTCTGTGCTGGGGACTGCTCTGTGCTGGGGACTGCTCTGGAGCCCCTAGAGTTGGTTGTTGATAGAAGGATGTTGCACAAACTGCTCAACATAATGGACAACCGTTCCCCTACATGATCTACTGGTCATAAAGGACAGTGTTTTGAGTCTGAGGCTCCTTCGGCTCCTCTGCAATTAGGACTGATACAGTACTCCTGCCCACCACAATACAACCTATAATGACTCCCCTATGTGCCTCTGTCAGTCTTACACTCTGAGTAGCAATACACAATATATTTGCACATTCAAAGCTATGTCTTCAATTCTAATTTTATTTCATGAATTTTATCCAGTAGTTAGTCCATTAGTTGTGTATGAATATATATATTGGTAGGTTTTGTGACACATGTGAATTACTGCTGCAATTCAATTTCCCTTTGGGGATCATTCAATCAATCAATCAATCAATCAATCAATCAATCAATCTATCTATACCCAACTCTCGGGCACAAGTAACACAGGCAAAGATATATCTACTTTTGGGCATAGAAGAACTGTGCTCTTGTGTAAAACTGTGTTGTGGAATAAGTCAAACTATCCTTGAAGCAAGCAAGCAGCCGCATGAGAATCTAATAATGACATTTTCTGATGTGGAATGTGGAAGCTTAAAGTGCCTGGATGAAACAGGGTATTTGTATCTGTTTACTTGAAAACTGGAGGTTTGTCCTGGTAAGTATCAAACTGATGAGACATTGATATCTGATATATTTGTCCTAATACCAGTGCCAATGAAATTAAAATATTAGAATAAATTACAAAGACAACCTGCTGGTGGCCATTTTCATATGAATATTTAGGTCAAGACATTAAATCAGAGGTGAGGGGAAGAAGAAGAGCCAAAGATATTCTTTAAACATGTCAAGAATGTAGGGATGGTTTTCTACAAACTCAATTATCGTTCTTTTAAAAACAGCTAAGAGCACATCAGAGTGGCAGTAATGTTGTGTGTATTGTGCTGACCGCATCCGTAAGTAACTCAACTGGAAATGATGTTTTCTCAGTTGACTTGCTAGGATTTCTTCTGCCATTGTACATTCATGTGAATACATAGGTCTGAATGCAGAACACAGAACACAGAATACAGCCCACACAAACCTATTTTAATGAGAGCTACAGTGCTCTGGGGGCGCATGGTAATTGCAAGGCCATGTTTGCTTTCAAACCCAGGCAAAGTGCTTTGCATGAGGCTGCTGCAATTGAGGCAACTGTTACATAAACTTCCTGTTTCTGCAAAGTTTCATGTAAAGTCATGCCACAGAACACCAGGCTCTTGCATATAGCACTTCATCATTTTTCTGATGATTCTGTTATAAAAGCTTAAATAAAGTTAGGAGCAGAATCTCCAGGCTCCTTAACTTAAGCCCCCCTCTTGACAGCAGAGAAGTCCTCGGGGCCTTCAAAGCGCTATAAACATCCAAGGCTTCACCAAACAACAAACTGAAGAGAGAGAGCTACTCAAACAGGCTTTTAAAAAGATGAATACCTGCCAAAAATAGACTGCTCGGAGAGGGGTGTTTGTGGGTGCAAGCCAACTAACACACCCCTATGATCTAGTTTAAATGACATAATTATATTAAAGACCACCAAATTTGTCAGCCTTCAGTGTTTAACTAACACTTCCTTTGGGTTATTTTGATCACATTAGCGCTCCTCAGCCAGCCTTTCCTGATGATTTGTAATTACCACAATGTTTACTCAGCAGTTGGGTTTTTGCACAGCTGTCCCCCGCCTACTTAAAT
This sequence comes from Clupea harengus, assembly GCF_900700415.2. Taxonomy (NCBI): domain Eukaryota; kingdom Metazoa; phylum Chordata; class Actinopteri; order Clupeiformes; family Clupeidae; genus Clupea; species Clupea harengus. The sequence continues at coordinate 5,717,405 of NC_045163.1, read as the reverse complement.
ACAATAACCGACTTCCCCAATTGCTCATCGGAACAGCTGATAAAGAGTCTGCCAAAATGAAAAATGAGTAAGCTCCTTCTGTTTCTCTCCATTTTTTTTGGCCAAGCAGGTGAGGAAGAAAAACAAAGGAATTGAAACAAAAACCAAAAAATGATGCAATGACACGTTTCAATAAAAACACACTCCACACATATGAGAAAGTCACAAGAAATTAAAAGGGAAAACGACAAAGAAAATACACACATAAGCACAGAGGACCACCAAAACATCTTCCTCAGGAAACATGTTGATTTTTGTAATTAGTCATTTATTTCTTCACGTTACCGTTACAGTCTTAGATTGTACCAATCAACTTTGTAAAGAGACCACTGTGCCGTGTCTCTTTGCTTTCAGAGTGTGGTCTGAAAAATAGAGTTTTTATCTTATATGAGTGTGCAATATACAAAAGAACCAAAGCCTATTTAAAGAAATACAACAGTTAGGCCAATGTATGCGGTCATATTTAATATAGAAAAAGGTATCAAGATTATTGTTGAAAAAGGCATGCTTTGCTAAACCATGGCAACCTACATGAAGTCACTTCGTCTTTTGTTGTTTTTTTTCTAGGTAACAAATAATTCCAACCAGGTACCCTTTAGACAAGTTCATAAAGCACTTATGAGTTTATACCACACACAGTATCCACATAGAGATTTTGTGTTTCAGTGCAAAACATTGGCATTTTTTTTGTTAGTTTCGTTTTCTTTTATGCTCGCCCACAGTTCTGAGTTCTGAAAGGGCCCTACGCATATCTCCCCCTTGTGTGGCCCCCCAACATGAGTCTGTTGGCCGTCTGTGTCTGTGTGCTCTCGCATTTCATCACAGGCTTTGCTTCTTCCTTTCCAAAGACATCAGAAAGGGCTCGGACTCCCAAAAGTCACCACCAGCATCATCACCACGGCCACAAACAAACAAACAAACAATCAGGCAAACAACCAACCAAACAAAACAAAACAACCACTGAACTAACCCACAGACCACTCACAAGAAAAAAAGAAAACAGAAAAAAGAAAAAGAAAAAAAAACCAGCACAGACGGCGAAAGACGAGCAACTCAAACGGAGGATGGATGGACACAGGGCCTAGCGCTGACAGCGGCGGTGGGAGGAGGAGGAGGAGGAGGGGTGTACCCGTTTGGCCTCGGCCTGTGGCGCCAGTTCCACCTCCGGCTCGGCCTGCGGCCCGCCGCGAGGAGGCGTGTCCGTCAGGTAGACCTCCACGTCGTCAGGCACTTCTTCGAGAAAGTTGGAGGGGACAAGGCCCCGGTGGCCATTGATCTCACCCTAGAGGGAGGAGGGCAGAGGGGGGTGCAGACAGGAGAGGCACAGTGAAGGACCAACCAGGAGCCGGTGTCTAACGTGAAGCATATGGAGGCACAGCCAAATGAATGAAAGTCTTCTGGATCAAAATCATCTTATGTTTTTTGTCATGGAGGTAGTGGAATAAATTTGAACTTGATATCTTGCATATATGACATAGCGTGCGCCATTCTGCTCAATGCTCAAGTGAAGAGACATTACATATTTGACAACGGCACAATGCTGAACACAAGACACACAGAATAGGGAATACAAAAATAGAGCATTGAACGCAGTATCACAATTTCATCTACTGTAAGATATAACTGCTGATTTCACTCCTTGATTTCATATTATCTACTGTAATACAAAACTGCTGATTTCAATCCTTGATTTGATATATCTACTGTAATACAAAACTGCTGAATTCAGATTACAGTTGTTGTTTACTTTTGTTGTTCAGTTGTTGTTGCAGTTTACTTTAAACTCCTTTCAAGTTGAGAGCCACCCTGCAGTTAAACTCCTCTCTCGTCTCGGTGCAGATTCTGCACTCTATCCTGCTGGCACTAAATGACTGCCGGGTGGAGGAGGAACCGGTGAGCAGGTCTGACAGTCACGTCTGGCGGCTGTGCGCTCAGCATGAGGTCAGTGCTGGCCAGGCTGCCTGGAGACAGCGGACCAGACATCTAATGTGAGGGGTCAGCACAAAGTTTGCAAAAAAAAATTACTTACATAATAAAATCCATCTTCATCAATCTCCCCAAACACGGCGATGATGTCGCCAGCGCAGAACGTCAGCTCGGCCTGCGTGAGAAAATACACACTCAGCTTCTTAAGCTGCTGCCCAGTCAGCAGGGCGTGATGGGAGAGTGTGTGTGTGTGTGTGTGTGTGTGTGTGTGTGTGTGTGTGTGAGTGTGTGTGCCTGTGTGTGTGCGTGTATGTGTGTGTGTGTGTGTGTGTGTTCATTAATGGGCTTGGAGGCACTGCCAACTCAGTGATTCCCCATTATTGTTGTTTTTGCTCATGTATGCTAAACATGCTATCATGAGTTGAATTGAGGTAAATTCTGAAATAATACATCTTGTATCATCAATGGCAACTTAACTGAGTGTACTATACTCTAGTAAAGCCCTGTGTGTGTGTGTGTGTGTGTGTGTGTGTGTGTGTGTGTGTGTGTGTGTGCGAGGGACGGGCTGAATGTGCACCTCTACATCCACGTTTGGGGAGCTTTCTCTGGGGTCGTAGTCGTACAGAGCCACCATCCTCCTGGAGGCTACAGCGTGCCTCCCTCCTCTCCTGTTCTGTTCTGTAGACAGAGAGGAAAGGATTAAGAGTGATAAGCAACAGAAAGTGAAACAGAGTCCCAAGATATGAAGGGACCAAAAAAGATTGATGATGAAGATATCTCACTGGGCATGGCATCAAGAGGCACTAGACTACTATCTACAGATGAATGCATATAATCTTATGAAAAGAGAACTTGAAGACATAAAACAAAATGGTATGAGGGACAGATTTGTCCCTCTGAATAGGCACATACGAGATGCTTTAGGTACCTATTTTGTCCACTGGTGTGTTCAGAGACAAGTAGCCTTGTTTGAGAAGCTGTTCTCTTGTTTCTTCGTCTTCTGCACGGATCTCTGACACCATGTTGCAGGGGATCAGGCCCGAGTGCTCTCGGATTTCCCCCCGATAAAAGCCGTCTGTGTCCTTATCGCCATACACCTAGTTTATAGAGACAGAGAGGGAGAGCAAGACAGAGACCAGAAGGACACAAGGGGAGCTTTTAATGACTTTGCAATATCCTAAGACCTTTAAGTCCTTGAACGGGCCTATTTCAAATCACCGCACGGAAGCCACAAAGCCTGCGGCACATGCTAACGACGATAATGGCAGGCATTAACATTTATAGGAGCAGTAACAACGTTTATAAGAACGTTCGAAAATTAGACGAGATAAAAAAAAGTCTGACAGCTCCAGATGCTTCACCCACCTGGATGATTTGGCCCTCTTTGAACGGGAGCTCCTCCTCGGCCGCGTCCGGGTTGGGTGACATGGAGAGGGGGTCATAGTCGAATAGCGCCACGAAGATTCGACCCTGCTCCTCGGGCTCGGACTCGTCGTAATAGGGAGGTGACCGTCGGCCTCGGTCCCTGTACCCATCTATGGTAGAAAGAAAGTTAGACAAGTGTGCAGACAGAGAATAGAGTATTCATAATATGTGTAGTTAGGTTTTAAATAAGACATTTCCATTTTTATTGTGATGGAAATAATACACTATGTTACTTTTAAATGAGGACAATATTAGTCTGTGCTGTGTAAATGTAAATTATAACACTTCTGAGTACCATTATTTTATCTAGAAAGTATCACACGCACACTGACAAACACACACAGAAAATGAGACAGGATTCACATGGTGCAGATGTAGGTTCAGATGACCATGCAGCACTCAAAACTAAAACACCACAATGGATTGAGCTGATCCAGCCATCACAACTCATTTCCCATCCGCACTGCAGTTATCAATCCATTTAGCACCCTCTGCAGGTCACCAGTGGAACAACCAACGCAGGCCATGGACTCGTACAGTACAGGCAGAATGCTGTGCGAGGGTGTGAGTGACCCACAAAAAACACTGCACACACACACACATACAGATGGTGAGCAAGCCAGACACCCATGATGACCAACACAGACTGCAACTGAACATGGCACAGAACAAGGACATTCACAGACAGTCTCACAACTGCTGTGCTGTGGAGTCATGCATGGAGCTGAACCTGGGTAGGTGTCTTATCTGGGTAGGGTCTTATCCTGAACCCTGTGTGTTGCTAATCTCAGAGCTACAATAACCATTCCATTTAAGAAAGAAGGCCATAGATTCAGACATAGTAAATATATTACATGAAACTATGCAAACAAACACAGACATATACTTTAGAATGTGCAGCTTTTTGCTTAGATGTTTTGTTTTGGCTTATGGATAAGGATTCAGAAATCAGTGGAAGCTTGTTCTGGTCAGAATGCTAATGCTAACTGCTCATGTCAATGAAACTAAGTGATATAGAGCTTTCCTTGTGACTACATGTCCTAACCTTTTTTTGCTTTGGTCTTTCTGATCTTTAGGCAAACATTTGTGTAATGCCTGTGTAAATGTGTGTAATGTGAAAGAGATACGTGTTGTCTGTGGTGAGAAGAACACAAGGAGACAGCATCGTTCCTTTGGGAGGTTAAAGGCACTGCAGCACCCTTGACTTTTACCATGTTCTCATGCATGGGAGGAGTAAAAGTAGTCTGGGTGCGATCATGTCTGAGAAGGGGGGGACGGAGGAGCGGGCTGGGAGGAGGAGGTGGGGAGGGGGTGTAGGGGCAGGCAGTTCATGGCAGTCAGTGCAAAGGAGGAGTTGTGAGTGAGGGGGTTGTGGGTGGTGGTGGGGGAGAGAGGGGTAAGAGGGGTGTCAGGGGTCTGGGCATTCTCTTGGAGCATACAGTCTCAGCAGCATACAAGGTCTGCCACATGTGGTGCATCACTTCCCCCACGGGCACGGCTGACGCGGGCGTCCCCAGCGCTCAATGCAGTCAGTCAGACACTCATGGCACTGTCTCTCCTGTGCAGGCAGGCCAGCAGCTCATGCGATTAGGGTGGAAGAGAGGCTCGCTTTCAGGGATCTCTCGCTCTCTCTCTCTCGTTCTCTGTGTCTCTCTCTCTCTCTCTACCTTTCTCCTCGAACACGTACCATAGGAAGGCCGTGGCCCCCCACGTCGAGAGGACCGTGTCCTGTGCCGCGCTACACTGCCATAGTAAACATCCTCCATGACCGGAGAGAGGTTCCCCTCACTGTTACTCTCTGTGGTTATCTCTATGGAAACACCAATCAGAGGGTGGGTTGTTACCATGCACAGGTCACAGGGGGAGGGGCTGGAGTGGACAGAAGTAGGGGAGGTGGGAAAGGGGCATCACTGAGGAACAAGTCTGTATCCTTACAAAAGGAGAACTACGGGCTTAATGTTCTCATCAGAAAACAATGAATGGAGTACTACTTTAATAAACACTCAAATTTAGGCAAATCTGCCACTTACCTCAAATGCAATCGACAATCAACATATTTGATGTTCAATCTTTACTTAATTAACCACATTCTCTCTAGTCATCAGACACTTATCTCAAATCAGGTTGCTGTTTGGTACTGTGACAAGGGCTTTTGTATGTGCTTTTTACAAAAAGTCATGACATATAGCTATCTATAAAAAAAATCATTACAAGATAGCATGCTGAATAGCTACAAGTGTCACAAACAACAGCTGTCCTCCTGTATAACTGCCATTCCTCTCCTCATATCTTCGTATCAGTCTATGGGTGGTGAAATGGTGAAAAAGAGTCTGGCTGATAATATGTTCAATATTGGTGTTAATTAGTCATTACTGTTTGGAGCTACAGGTGGTCACCACAGGCATCTTTGGTGATTGGTTGTCTGTGAGGTTTAGGTTACTGTGTGTAATTTAAGTTCAGTCTTTTGTGCTGAAAATGTTCACTAATATGAGTGTTTGGTCATTTCAACTATATTGATACTATATTAAATGTAGTACTATATTGCCTAAACCCATCTGTATCGAAGTGTATGTGTCATATTAAAGACTACTCACACTGCAAGAAAACATGGACATGATAAAACAACACAGAGAGTGACTGGCAGACACTGAGAAGCTCATGAAAGAGCCTATGGTAGAACTCCTACTGTGGGGTGGGATAGTGGCCAGAATGCTTACAGGATACAAGGAGCACACAAAACACTTGACCACAGAAACACACACACAAAATTAAGGATTTCCCAGAATCCCGCTTTTCCCTGAGAATGACAGCACTGACCAATTGAGGGAACCATGAGGGGCCGGCGCGGGGGTTGAGGTCCACCTTGAGCCGACCGTCGATTGTCACCACGTTCCATGCGCCCGGACGAAGGAGACCCCTGACGTAACAGACACAGATAAAGGTACGGTATCTAGCAGACACTTTTATCCAAAGCAACTTACAGTCAACCTGCAGCAATCAGGAACTGAACCCAGGTCAGCCACTTACAAAGCAGTGACACTAACCACTGCACCACCACACCATGATGCTCTGTTCTGTACATTACATCCTCCAGCACACAGAAAACATGCAGTATACAATCCATACTGTATGTATACCATATCCATACCCTATGGCTGAAGAATCTAATACTAGATGGAGAGAATGAGCTGCTGTGCTGTACGTGTGTAGGCACCTTCTGTGTGCAGTGAGAGTTGCGCCTGCGGCCTTCCTCCAGCTGCATCTCGGAGTAGAGCTCCTCCTCGTCCTCCTCCATGATGTCAGACAGGTCAGAGCCACGGCTGCTTTCTGTTTGGTAGTCCTCATTTTGGCTGTACTGAGGCTGCATATACACACACAAACACACAGACAGACACACACACACACACACACACACACACACACACACACACACCTTAGGCTTTGCAAGTGCTAACAACATACACACAGATAATGGCAACTTCAATGACACAAAGAGAAACACATAGTCTTGAATTCATCTTGAAGTCATAGAGGAACATGGCATGGGATTGAACAGGTCCCCAGGAGAAGGACATGGCATGTGATTGAACAGGTCCCCAGGAGAAGGACATGGTCTTCAGTAAAATTACATTAAATGCCCCACCTGTCTGCCCAGCTCTGAGCCACGGAGGAAGTCATCCACAGATGCCCCTCTACGTCGGCCCTGGTCGTAGCCTTCCTCATCCTCCTCTTCATCAGAGCCCTGCTGTTGGAAAGGCTGGCTCCTCCTCTCCATCTGAGAGAGAGAGAGAGAGAGACAGAGAAAAAGAGAGAGAGAGTGAGAATTGTCAGTAGAGAATGTCATCTGGAACAGGATGACACGGCATCAGTAATAGCACCTGGTGATGCAACACCCTTCCACCTTGACTGAACTTATTCCATTAAATCCTGTGATATGATGGGCTCTGCTCCTGAGGTGCAATGATATTATCCTCTTTCTCAAATTATTCCCTACAGCCCAAATCCCTGATTTTTTTTTTAGATTTCAATTTATATTCGAATGATAATCCTATGTTGCTGGATTACAATGTCTAGTTTGCTCTGGTAAAGCAACTTGTAGGTAATGGAACCCTGCAATCTCAGCAGTTCTCCTTGGTATTCTGTGTATTATTGTATATAATGTGTGTTTGACTAAAATAAGGGTAGGCTGCTTTTTAAATACAAGTTAAGAAGTGCTTTTGAGATGAAAAGTGGTAAGGCATAACTGACATTCAGAAGAGGAGTTATCTGCCTAGGGAAAGCTGTGTCAATATTTTCTGTGTTTTTGAGTGCATGATGCAATAAGCTTCTATTTATTTTCACACCATCTAATCCTCTTAGAGCCTTATACGTAGTACAAATATTTAACATTAAGCTTTGTCTTGTTTTGCTTGTTTTAGGACATCTTCATAACTCTTGGAGTTTGAACATACTAAAGAAACAAACTGTTGTCCAATCTGTCTCCACCCCCAGAATGGTCTACTGCTCTTATCTCACACCAAACCTAACCAAACTCAACCAAACCCAGTCAACAACATCATAACACACCAAACTACATCACAACACAGCACAAATCAAACCAAAACAAACCTAGTTAAACCAAAACCAAAAAATAAAGCCCCACCACTTCAAACCAAACAAAAACCAGCCAACAGTACTCACCCGTCCACTCTCAGCTGCCACCCTCTGCGCCGCCTCTCTGGCGATGGCCTTGGCCACCGTGTCGGGGATAAGTGTGCCCCGCGGCTGTGGCAGGATCCTCTGTGGTGAGGGCGAGCGGCGGTTGGGGTGGGGGGGTGCCTCCAGCGTGTGGCCGTGCATGGGCCCGCGCGGCATGCCCGACGGCGAGCGCAGGGGCTCCCACGGTTGGCTGCCCGGAGGGCCGTGGTGCCCGCCGCCCGGCCCAGGAGGTCCGGGCTCTTTGGTTTCCAGCTCTCTGGCACTTAGTGGTCTCTGCGGCTGCCCCGGGGCTGGGTGGGCCAGCTGCGGGATGTGAGGCTGGGGCATGGGGATGTGAGGCTGGGGCTGCGGGCCTGGGTGAGGGGGCAGCGGGTGGAGGTGCGGGGGAGGCTGCGGGTGTGGGTGTGGAGGGTGCGGGGGTAAGTGTCTGGGAGGTTGCTGGGGTAAGGGCCGGAAGTGGCTGGGGGTGGGCTGAGGGATCTGGTGGGGAGGGTGGGGCTGGATCTGAGGCTGCGGTTGGGGGGCCGGGTGAGGGGGGAGAGGTTGGGGTTGAGGGCGGAGCGGGGACTGGAGGTGGGGCGGAGGCGCGTGGGCGTGGGGGTGGGGGGCACCGGGGGGAGGCAGCAGGTTGTTTGGAATGGTTGCGGCGGACGAGTCTTGCGACTCTCCTTGTGCTGACAGGGTCCGGACGACGACCTCGCGCGCCTCCAGACATTGGATGCGGTTCAGCTCCACAGTGACGTAGTCCGCCAGTGGAAACATCACCTCAGCTATCTGCAGACTCACAAAATGAAATCTCTTATCACCCAGTATATATATACAGTGTTTATTTGATCAAAAATACCTGTTAATATTGCTTTTGTCACCATATATGGCCTTCTCTGGTCCTTTCTCAGTCTTGCATCAGATTCGTTATGAGAACCTGTCACCTATCTCTGTCATTTTTAGTTAATCTGCTCTGCTCTGTAAGGCAGTTTGCTTCATAGCATTTTAAATCATTCATCATGTTTGTCTGTGAACAGCTTCACATCTGCATTTCAAATAAACAAGATGAACAAAAGGAAACCAGTTATTTCAAACTCACAGTTTATAAACTGGGTGAATCATAACAATTATTGTGATATAGCAAATCTCTGAGAAAAGGCTGTACAGCCACAATCTTCAAAATCGTTTTCTTTCCCTTGATCTTTCAAATACATGGCACAACTATAACAGTATCCCAACAGTATATTAAACCATCAGAAGATAATTATACCGTATTGCAATGAACACAAAGAGTTCCTTACTATGCTTAAATATGAGCTACCGGTTGCATTCTATAATAGGAATGTGCAACAATGTAATGCCTCCGTCATCCAGCAGAGAGCACCAGAGTATTAGACAGCAACTATAAGCTCCTTTCGGCATTGGAAAATGAATGTGAGATTCAAAGCTTATGGGCTCCAGTATTAGGAGCTGTAGTTATTACATCACCAGGACTAGGAGGGGTCATTCACTCATAACTGAAGACTATGAGAGGGCACACACACATAGTTGAAGACTATGAGAGGGCACACACACATAGTTGAAGACTATGAGAGGGCACACACACATAGCTGAAGAGTAAGACTAGGGCACACACACATAACTGAAGAGTGAGACTAGGGCATACACACATCGTTGAAGAGCAAGACTAGGGCACACACACATAGTTGAAGAGTAAGGGAGGGCACACACACATAGTTGAAGAGTAAGACTAGGGCATACACACATAGCTGAAGACTAGGGCATACACACATAGCTGAAGACTAGGGCATACACACATAGCTGAAGACTAGGGCATACACACATAGCTGAAGACTAGGGCATACACACATAGCTGAAGACTAGGGCATACACACATAGCTGAAGAGTAAGGGAGGGCATACACACATAGCTGAAGACTAGGGCATACACACATAGCTGAAGACTAGGGCATACACACATAGCTGAAGACTAGGGCATACACACATAGCTGAAGAGTAAGGGAGGGCATACACACATAGCTGAAGACTAGGGCATACACACATAGCTGAAGAGTAGGGCATACACACATAGCTGAAGACTAGGGCATACACACATAGTTGAAGAGTAAGACTAGGGCATACACACATAGCTGAAGAGTAGGGCATACACACATAGCTGAAGACTAGGGCATACACACATAGTTGAAGAGTAAGACTAGGGCATACACACATAGCTGAAGAGTAGGGCATACACACATAGCTGAAGACTAGGGCATACACACATAGTTGAAGAGTAAGACTAGGGCATACACACATAGTTGAAGAGTAAGACTAGGGCATACACACATAGTTGAAGAGTAAGACTAGGGCATACACACATAGCTGAAGAGTAAGACTAGGGCATACACACATAGTTGAAGAGTAAGACTAGGGCATACACACATAGCTGAAGAGTAGGGCATACACACATAGCTGAAGACTAGGGCATACACACATAGTTGAAGAGTAAGACTAGGGCATACACACATAGCTGAAGAGTAGGGCATACACACATAGCTGAAGACTAGGGCATACACACATAGTTGAAGAGTAAGACTAGGGCATACACACATAGCTGAAGAGTAGGGCATACACACATAGCTGAAGACTAGGGCATACACACATAGTTGAAGAGTAAGACTAGGGCATACACACATAGTTGAAGAGTAAGACTAGGGCATACACACATAGTTGAAGAGTAAGACTAGGGCATACACACATAGCTGAAGAGTAAGACTAGGGCATACACACATAGCTGAAGAGCAAGACTAGGGCATACACACATAGTTGAAGAGCAAGACTAGGGCATACACACATAGTTGAAGACTACGGCATACACACATAGTTGAAGACTAGGGCATACACACATAGCTGAATGCCTTCACATTAGACACACTGGTACACTCACCTTCTGGCCCTTGGTGCACACAGCATAGCCAATGACATTGGCCCCATTGGAGGTGCCCATAGGTGTGAGAAGGGGGGGTTTCCAGCAGACCTGCAGGACTCCAGGGCCCGGACCACACTGGACCTGCACCTCTTGTGGGGGCAGTGGGGGACCTTAGGACACAGACAGCAACATGCCAACAATAAACACCTGCACACAACTACACAGCGCTAAACACCAACATACCTACACTAAACACCAACACTAAACACCAACATACCTACACTAAACACCAACATACCTACACCAACACTAAACACCAACACTAAACACCAACACTAAACACCAACATACCAACACTAAACGCCAACATACCTACACTAAACACCAACACTAAACACCAACACTAAACACCAACATACCTACACTAAACACCAACACTAAACACCAACACTAAACACCAACATACCAACACTAAACACCAACATACCTACACTAAACACCAACACTAAACACCAACATACCTACACTAAACACCAACACTAAACACCAACATACCTACACTAAACACCAACACTAAACACCAAAACTAAACACCAACATACCTACACTAAACACCAACATACCTACACTAAACACCAACATACCTACACTAAACACCAACATACCTACACTAAACACCAACACTAAACACCAAAACTAAACACCAACATACCTACACTAAACACCAACATACCTACACTAAACACCAACATACCTACACTAAACACCAACATACCAACACTAAACACCAACATACCAACACTAAACACCAACATACCTACACCAACATACCAACACTAAACACCAACATACCTACACTAAACACCAACACTAAACACCAACATACCTACACTAAACACCAACATACCTACACTAAACACCAACACTAAACACCAACATACCTACACTAAACACCAACATACCTACACTAAACACCTGCACACAACTACTACACAGCGCTAAACACCAATTCCACTCAAGTTTCAGCTGTGATGGCAGTGGAGCTATGTTAACATCTTAAAAAACAAACTTAAAAACAGATACAAAAATATATTTTTTTTACTAAATTCAAAATTTGAATTTTACTGGCATGAAACAGGAAAAGAATGCGCTTGGAGTGGCCTAAGAATGATCATGTGCATACTGACTATGGCTGATATTGTTTGATTTAGCGCCGTGTTTAAACCTACAAATTCACAACAGCCACAATCCCACCTCTTCCTCAACAGGCAAACACCAATCCACACATACACACACCAGCACACATACACACGCAAATACACATATGCATGCACACACACACACACGCACACACACACACACACACAAATACACACATGCACACATACAAACACCCAAATGCACATATAAACGTTACCCATCCTTTCTTTTGTATCCCTGTAAATTCAATTATATTTTTCCTCCACTCACTACTGCGTAGAATGATACTAATCAGGGTTTATTGCTTGCCACATTTACATAGATGCCTAATCCTGCATTGTTACACAGACCATAAATAGCAAGAAGTAGAATGATATTGCTAGCTGTCTTAGCTCATGTCTATGAATTTGATGATAAACCTCTAAATAAAAAAATGTACAGAGGTAAGAGAGATGCTGTCTATACACTGCATACTATACTGTGCAGATATACAGGAATATACACGTTCAAGAAGCCGAATGTAATGATAGCATTACTTGTTAACTTCTGTTAAATTTAGCCACAAGGTAATCTGCCTTCACTATATGATACCCATGCAAATAAAAGCAGAGATATTTATAAGATATATTGTGTTTGAGAAATAAAGATTGACCCTGACCCCTGAAGGGTTGCTTCTCCTCAGAGCACACATTTTCCTGAAAGCTGACAGAATGTAGGCGAGTTTAATATTTCAGAAAATGTTGCTGACTTGGCAGAGTGTAATGCACTATTTGTATTGTAAAAAAACAGTTTGTTTCACCCAATATTAACACTGGAATGTGACATAATACCAGGATTACAGTATGAGATTCATGAATGAACGGTGTGTGTGTGCATGTGTGTGTGTGTGAGTGTGTGTGTGTGTATGTCTGTATGTGTGCATGCGTGTCTCTGCACCTTGACATGTCTGAACTCCCGCCTGTGTGCAGAACTCCACCCCGACCTCTTTCTTCTCCCTCTGCTCCAGTGGCAGCTGCCAGGGCATCTGGTGGGGCTTGGCCATCACCCTGACTTTATACACAGTCATGGCCTTCAGGGCTCCGAAACGGTACCGGTAGCAGCACGGCCTTATCACGGCCTGCTCCACCCCGTCCAGGTAAACCATGTGCGCATAGTTGCTGTTGCTGGGCAACCACGAGAGCTCGGCCGAGTCCCTCAGGATGTTGTCCACGCGCAGGCCGCACGGCGCCACGGTGACGCCGCAGCCCACGAGCAGCGAGCAGCGCAGCTCGTCCGAGGGCCCCCGCTCCGTCACGCTCTGCACGGACACGCGGTAGGTAGCGGCGCCCAGGTCCAGCTTCTCCAGCAGCAGCTTGGTGCGGCCGCCGAAGGGCACGCTGGAGCGCACCTCGCCGTCCACCAGCACGTTGTAGCCGCTGACCGCGGCCGAGCCCCAGCAGAGCGGCACCAGCGGCGGCTCCCAGGCCACGATCACGCTGCGCCCCAGCTGCTTGATCAGGGTGATCCGCCGCGGGTAAGGCACCACGTTGTCGCCCAGCTCGTCTCCTTCCTGCGGGCCTCCCGTGCCGTTGCTGCAGGGCCCCAGCGCGTCACACATGCCCAGGCCGTCTAAGGGGCCCCCCAGGCTCCCAGCGCCGTCGCCCAAGGTGAGCCCTAGGCGGCTGCGGTCCAGAGGGCCCAGCTCCTCACCTCTCTCGGCCGGGGGCTTCTCCTTGTCCTGGATGAACTCCACAAAGTTGGAGGGGACGAGGCCACGCTGTCCATCCAGCAGCTCTCCTGAGGGAGGAAAGAGACACGAGACATGAACTACGCCCAGAGAAAGCAATAAGATACACTTAACATAGCTATCATTCTTTTACCAGAAATACTCCTTTGTGTTTATCCTCTCACATAATCCAATATCTTACTTTACACAACCCCTAAAAGCATAAAAATAAACAAGTCATCCAGCATTCACTGAAGTGCACTTTTCTGGACAAACATGGATGTTCCTGCCACTGCGAGTGGGTGTTTGTAACACTCACTGCCTCTTTGATGTTTCTGCTTTATTAATTCAATGTGTCTTCATGGGACACATTCCAGGAAAACAAGAGAGACAGAGAGAGAGAAAGAGAGATAGAGAGAGAAAGAATGAGAGTGAGAGAGAGAGAGAGTGTGGGGGTGGCTCTTAGATATTGACAGTAATCATAGCCGTCAGAGGATAGAAACAATTTAGTGCTTAGGCTCCTAATGATGCCAGCTGCAAGTATATCTAAAAATAGAGGAAAAAACTAATTAGTAAAGGAGAAAACTCTGAGATGAAGAAAAAACAAAGGGGAAAAAAGAGAATGACTCAATGGGCAACTCAGTCCAGGGTGTGTGTCTCGCTCGGGGACACATGACGAATATGTGTGTGTGTGTGTGTGTGTGTGTATGTATGTATATGTGCATGTGGGTGTATGTATGTGTATGTCCGTATGTCTGTTTGTGTATGCGTATGTGTATGCGTATGTGTATGTGTGTGTGTATATGTGCATTTGGGTGTTTGTATGTGTGCATGTGTGTATTTGTGTGTGCGTGTGTGTGCGTGCGCGTGTGTGTGCGTGCGCGTGTGTGTGTGTGTGCGCGTGTGCGTGTGTGTGCGTGCGTGCGTGTGTATTCGTGCACATGTGGGTGGGGGCGGGGTTGGGGGTGTGCACAGGGACCCGTCAGCAGATGAACATGCTGGTGATTACTCAGAGTCACGCTGGATTAGGCATCAGAAGACAAGCAAAAGCTGCATCAGTCAGCAGCGCTACCTTCACAGAACTCATCTCACACGCAGCTTTCTGGGGTTGTCTGCCGTGCAGCAGGCAATCATGCTGATTCTTCTGACTGGTCATGAAACAGTGGCAAGGGGAGTCGCCAGGGACCAAATGATTTGACCACCATTCCTCAGCCACAAATTAATATAAGAAATGAAACTGTGAAATATGACGGATTTTGTTACCCTGTCAAATTATTTGTGTTTGCCAAAAACATTAATTCAACAATAAAAGATTCATTCTTGGTGTGTACTGGCAGAATATCATGTTACTCAAATTTTACCTCATTCCTATCAAATAGGTATCAAATGTTCATGGAGTGCATTTGCACAGATATTACTTTCAAACCTCAATGTATGGTAAAGCAATTAGCTTCTGGCGTTACATACGTTACAGCGTATAGCATGGAATATAATCCCTCTAAATGCGTCTGAAATCTTAGCAAACCTTCATAGAAGCCATCATCATCCATGGTCCCGTAGACATACAGGTACTTCCCAGCCACCAGGGGGAGCTCTGCCTCTGGATGCTCATTAGGTCCATCATAAGGGTTATAGCTGGTTAGGACAAGAAGAAGTAACAGAGGACAGTAAGGCACAGATAAACGCTCCTGTGCATAAAGATCGATACCGTGATATGGTAAATGAACCAGGCCTATACTCCTGTGTGCTCACCTGTAGCGGGCAGTGCAGAGACGGACCTGTCCAGTGTAGCGTGGTTTGGACCTGGGAGGTGGAGTCACCTCATCCTCCATCTGCGGGGACAAAACCAGTCACAAACCACAGGGGTGTCAGCAATAACATTAGCAAGTCACATTTACATCGTGAGCTACAGGTAGGCTCTCCCTCCACTAAATGAAGCAGTGGATCAGTGAATTGATCAGTTTAATAAAGCATTACACTTCGTGGTTGGAATTAGCCCCACTGTGATGTCTAAAGGCCCTCTGGGGATTGGATTAGAAAGACTCTCAATATCTGGGCATGTCACAGTAAGATCATATTATAGGCTTATGCCTATGCCTAGACATAAAGCAGTTATTTTCAGCTCCATGTTGTGTCATCCTGTGTCTCAGCCAGTGAATTCCAACCACATGGACCTCACTGATTTTTCAGCCATCTTCACACACACAGTACAAAGCGAAGATAACCCCACGTCTTTCACAGTGCATCTTCTGCACCAGAGCAGCAATGCAGTGCGGCACACTTGGGAGTCCACGCACACGACGGCGTGATCGTTATCTCCTGTTTATCAGGCTGCCAATCACGTAAGTAGTGGAAAAACAAATTCTCATGGGCAGCCCCCGAAGCCCCTAGGCCTGACAGCCTGTGTGGTGCATGTGTGTGTGGACATGATTATAATGACCTAAATACCAAAGCACATGAAGATGAGGCAACTCCCACTGCAGAAGGAACAACATGACAGCGCAGTGAAGGAGAAAAAGATTCATGTATGCTTATATGCTTATGTATGGCTGAGTGGGTAATGTGTGGAATATGTAGCATATTTTATATGACAATCATTTAAGGACATATTCATATATGCATTAGCATATAGGAAGAGGATTGTGTGAGCTTTGAACATGCGTGTGGGTAAAGGTATACTTGTGTATGTTTACGTTGGCATTGCCCTGCGTGACACACCTCTGACGGGGCCGCCCGCTGCGGGCTGGTGGGCCTGCTTCTGGTCAGGATGGTGGGCTTGACGGACAACGACTCGGGCTTGATTCGGGCAGCAGCGGTGGTGGGCAGGGGGTGAGGGGCCTCAGCGTTCAGCGGACTGCCCGCAGGTCTCTCATTGCCTGGAGGCAGCCATTTCCACAACAGATACAGACATAGCACATCAGCCAGCCATCTGCGTCACTCACTGCCTCTCTGCAATTACTTAACTCAGACAGAACAACATGTACACAGGGAGGATGAACTGCAGACCCACAGCCATTTGTTCTCTATTTTTACATTACAAGAAGCTATGTTACAGGGGAAATTCATTCTTGGGAGTTATGTACCGAAATTCTCATTCTCTGATCACTATTTCAATGAGGATCTGAGAAAAAAAGATAATCTCACGGTGAGTGGTTTTGTGAAAATACCTAAAATGCATGCTGTTGTTATGATGATTGTACTGTATTTCATGATCTGTCAATCAATCAACAATTATGTTTTTGCCATTACATACAGTTGGCTTTACAACCCTCTATTTTTGCACTCACCTTTCCCAGGCTGAGAGGTTTGGCCGTTGCTAGTATGGGAGAGGGTTTTTTCTGGGAGATGGGCGGCCTTCGACACAGGACAGGGGTCGGGGCTCAGGATGTCCACAGTGTCAGCCTCAACTTGGAATTTATGAAGCTCTTTAGACAGAAGGGTGAAATGCTCACTTTGAGACCTGCATTTCTGTTCCAGGTTGCGAACTTTGACCTTTGAAAGGAGAAGACAAAGAAGAAGACAGAGACAAAGATGAAGGTGAAGAGAAAGAAGAAAAAAAGATGACGACGAGAGAGGAGAACAAGAAGAGAGAGAGCAGAGGAGGAGGAGAAGAAGAAGAGGTGGAAGAAGAAGAAGAGGTTAATATCATGTTACATTTTGTTACATGTGTTTACTGTAGGGTCAGTTTCATATACTGTATAACTCCGTTAGGAGTCGTTGTGAAGATTTGAACTGTTATCTGTTTACATAAATCATAAAGGGAACCAATTACTTTCTTTAATATCTCAAGAACTCACTTGGGGCAGAGAATGCATATCTAAATCTCCATGCCATGATCAAAGTATAAAAAAGGAAACTAGAAAACATTACCATGCTTTGATAACAAAGCCCACCATGGTTTCAGAGGCTTATGAACTGACTTAATATATATTCAGGACCTTATCTAGAAATACCATGATGATAATAAAAGCCATCATTTCATGGGCCATTAGTTTAGCGAAACCAACATAGCTTTAACACCAGTGCCTGCCTAGCAGATGATAAGCATGCGCTGAGTCATCACCATGGGGAAAGTTTCTTTTGGCCAACAATTAACCTGGGTTCCGGGGCCATGCACTGTACACTTGGCTGCATCAGTGCTGCGTTTGACTGGGCATTGCTTGCTTTATTTAGGTGTCGGAGAGCCGTAAGCGTTAGGTAAACAAAAATGTAACAGGGAATAATTAAAACTCCTATATAGGTATTGGGGTTATAAGAAAGGTTATAGTTCTAGCTAATTAAAAACACAAAGTGACAGGACGGATTTGAGGGGTGTGGGTGGAATGGCTGAATGGTTTTAGGAACAATAAATGGAAAATAGTATATTTCTCATCATGTTTGGGTACTTCTGTCTCAGATAATGTATCCTCTATAATGTAGTCCATAACATGAAATTGTAATAGAATCACATATCTCTCTGTCTTACACGATTCCATTACGGAATCATGACAACTGTCTTTATGCAACTATCTATTTCAGAGTGTGACAGCATACATTATGATGACAGGGCTTCTAATGACTCAACAAAACAGGAATCATGAAAGTATTTTTTGTCTTTATATCAGATAGTAAACACTATTCCTGAGCAACACAGCCCATTAAAATAGCCATGCATAATAATGTATGATGCTTACATTTAAAGCATCTAAGTTGTTAATAAAGATGTGGAGTTTACAAAACAAAGCTTTGGTTTTAAAAAGGTTAGGCTGCATTAGTATGGAGTATGGTATCTTCTCATAAAATATATACCTGCATTCTGTCCCAATGGTTCTGTTTGAGCACAAAAGAAATGAGGATTGAGATTAACCAAACAGAAACAAGAGTGGTGAAACATCTGAAAAGCTGAAGAATTTACATGTGGATAAATAGCAACCAAGGGCAAAACGTGTTTTTGACAAAATGAAATCTGTCAAGTCTTTTGAATTGATGAGCTGTGAAAGGAACTGTGATTCTCTTTTCTGTTAGAGCTGAGATTGTTGTTGTGTTGAGTCAGTGCCAGTTGTGCACGCCAAGTGTGCATCAGAGTGTGTTCCTTCCTCAGTCATCCCCATAACTGTGGATGTGCATACGTGTGTGTGTGTGTGTGTGTGTGTGTGTGTGTGTGTTTGCGTTAGAGGCTTTCAGACAGAGCCCTCCACAGATCTAAGCCTCCTCGCTCCTACAAAACTGTCAGGAAATGTTTCCACTTTCTGTATAACTGCTTTCCAACTTGGCAGACCTTACTCCTTTCATATGAGTGTTTGATCGTCTGCTTGGCTTGCTGCAGAATGAAATGTTTTTCCTCTTCTTGAAAACTATACTCACTGAGTCTGGTGTCACGACACTGACTCATGATGATCACAAGAATTTCACAACTTTGATCAGAGAAAGTTGTAATTGAAAAGCCTTCTTCAAAAACCACAGAGGGGACCTATTCTGGACTATTGCACTTAGCATTGCATTATTACTGGAAATATATCACACATATCTGTGGCATTGTTCATAAAGAAGGAATCATTTTGTATGTGTTCTGCTATCCCCAACCTGTGTTTTCGTCAACCTTACAATGATAGCACAGTGAAACAATGTTTAATTAAGAAATATATGATACACAGATACTGGAGGCATTGAATGGTCTTTTTTTACCTCTAGCACATGGACCGCTCCTTCGTGTTCCTTCTCAGCCTCAACCTGAGCCTGCAATGCAACATTGACCACACAGAGAGAGAGAAAAACAAGTCAGTTCATGGGAATCTGTCAACATAGGGTCGTTTGTGTCAGTGTCCAAGTTCAAAGTACCCCAGTCAAAACTACCATCCAGAACCCTCAAAACAAAGGCACTTTCATTCCATTTAAGGCGGACATCTGTTGGATGGATCTGAGTTGCACTCAGCTGCGATAGCATCTGTTAGACACCTAATTGAATACATTCACAGACCAAACAAAGCAAAGAAAACAAAGCCAATTGGTCTAGGACAAAATGGAAGGATTGAAACGAGACTGTCCATCTTCGCTATGCCAACCAGACAGATCAGCACACAAAGAGAACGCAAACAGACAGGCAAGCATGCACGCACGCACGCAGACGAAAGGGAAGAGTGACGCCCGAGCCGTCATGCCTCTGTCGACTTTGAGAGGTGAGAGCTCAGCAGGGACCTCCCTCCCTCCCTAGGGGGCATGGGAAGTGTTGATAGACTGCTCTGCTGTGTTTGCTGTCAGCTCTAATTGTTGTGTTTGTCTGTGGCAGCTCATCTTTGAACAGGAACACGGTGGCAAAACGCAAACATACACGTCTGCAGGAGATCAAATTACACATGTCCTATCAAATGACTCCGACAGGATGTCTTATCTTACCTCGCACACTCAGACTTTTTGGGGAAAGACTCAAAAAGAGATGCAACAACAGACAATGCTTTTATTCCATTTCAGAGAAAAATACGAGGTTTTTCTTCAAGTAATGAAAATGTAAACCTCAGAGATTTAAAAGCTTAACGCTTCTGAACTCTAACCTAACGCAGAGGCGTTCACAACTGTTCAATCGTATCAGGTGAGCCACATGTCTTTGTCGGCAGCATCCCGGTTTCATCGGCACGTTTGTGTGGCCATAGGAGTGCAGGGCGATGTGGCAGAGCCATGTGAGCTTAAAAGCTTTTGGCAGGTCACTGTGCCTATGCAGCACACTGAGGTCAGGAGAATGGAAGACCTTTGTTCTTTCTTTTGTTATCTCAGCATTCAAGCTCTAGTATGTCATTGTATATCTGTTTTAAATGAGCTCAAAGGCATATTTTTAATGTGGACTGGGGTCCCCAAAGGGAAGTCTGTTCAACATCCTTGGCAGCATTACAGAGATATTCCCCTCTGAAGTTTCTTAGCAATTCTCAGCATTCAATCAACCAGAAAGATTAGAGAAAATCCAAGTTAGGGATTGGACCTCCAGTATGTCAGTCAAATAAGACAGCTAATGAACTGAACAGAGCAGCGAGGAGGGGAGAGATTTGTAGAAAGCAAGGGCTGTTGACAGGGTGAGGTCCGGAGCTTGAGAGGGTTGTTGGCTGGGTAGGGTGTTTAGATGGAGGAGGTTGATGATAGGGTGATGTCTGTGCCCATAGAGGGCTGTTGATAGGGTAAGGTTTATTGATACAGATGGTTGTGGATAGGGTTGGGTCTGTGGGCAGGTGCATATGAAAAGACTCTAACCTTCTGCAGAAGGTTGATCTCCTGCTGCTTGGTGCTGAGGACAGCCAGGGCTTGTTCATGCTCCGCCTCCAACTGCTGCGTACGGTCAGCAGCTTCTCGCATATGCTATGAGACAGAGAGAAACAAGAGAAGAAGAGACAGAACAACCGATCAGAGAGAGAGTGAGATTCCAGCCTTGACGCAAGTATCCAACACAAACTAGGGCCCTAATATTTCTTAGAGAATTAAAAATATCTGCCTCTCTCTCAGTCAGTTCAGTTATTTGCACATCTGTCAGTTGGGAAACCACAGGAGATGCTAAGTACATGCCATTCTCTGCTAGGAAAACACAGGGAGAGTGTCTGATGACTAATGCCAGTGGTTCTACATTCCTCTTCACAAAATAAGGACTCAGAACCAGAGTGGCTGAAACACTACAAACCTGCTCCCTCCTGATTCAGCAAGCTGTGCTATAACCACTCTCTCATGTATGTTTCAGCTGTCAACACCCAGGGGAAGCATCTTCATGTTAAGATGGTCAATATTTAAAAGCACTTCACAGTGCATGTATACATTTTTGATCCACATTATTGGAGCACGTTTTTTCTATTACAGCTTACATACCACGGGCCTTAATTTCATTGACGGGGCAACGAGCAAAGTGCCTGGACTAAAGCTATCATGATGCGTGTGGGCGCAATGCGATGACCCACCAATGTTTTTGCGTTTAGGATCTTGCAAATGGTGTTAAATTATTAAGTTATTAAACTAGATTTAGTTCATGCTCGTCAGACTTTACTCGTTGCTCATTGCCAAATCACCCGTCAATGAAATTAGGGCCGCACATGAGTTACTTCACTGTCATTCATCTAATATGGAGAATTTCAGGTGAAAGCATAGCATCTGTGTGTATGTTTGGCATAGTGAAGGGGGAGAGCATCTTTACATCAATCTCAGCATAATATTAAGGGCTGATGTTCTTTCCAGCTTTATTCAACTGGCGTTGCACTACAATGCTGGGGTTAAACTGAGGAGCAGGAGTTAAGAACAGACATAGATACATAAAGCCGCTTATGAGGGCTGACATCCGTTTCTTCCCCCATGTGACTCGGAGAAGCAAAGCAAGCCTTCTACATAATCACGATTGGGTTTATGCTGAGCTGTCAACTGGAGACTAAGAGGAGGAAGCTTAGTCCCCAACCTCAGAAATATCACCACTTATTTCTCCAAATATAGTAGCACATCTTTCAACCAGCACAGGTTTGAAAATATGTGTGACAGTGATAGGTCCCCATTAAACAAAATAAATCATTCAGGCTGCTATTGGCATTTAGGGAGCCCTGTTGTTGTAAGTAATTAATTATGCCGGTGAAGATAATCAATCCTTTTGATAGTGGCATTTACTTTTCCTTAAAATCTTTAATATGTGGTGTGTGCTAAACTCTGTGAAGAAAGGTACTGGTTTAAGATCATTTGGTTTTTTCCCCCTGCAATTCAACACAAGACATGCTAGACCAAGCTACTGCTAGACCAGTTAGCGAAGGAGGTATTTTGTGGGGGTGCCTGGTTGATCTATGTATAGGCTACTGATTTAATGCAGCAGAGGCTGCACTAAAAACCCTTTGAATTGAAATAAATGAAATCTCCCGCAGCCAGCCTCTCTGCCTTCCCTCCTCAAGTATTTTCCTCTAGCTTCAAAGATGCAACTCAGTGGCTGAAACTTAACCCCTGAAACCCTTTATCATACGTTTTATGTCTTTTCCAGAGGAGTGAGACTTAAAATGGTTATGCAATGGTTGGGGGGGGGGGGAAAGTTTAGCCGCAATTGTCTGAGAAAACAGACAAAAGTTGATGGGGCATTTGAGGTAAGGGAAAGTCTTTCTTGAAGCAGTCTCTCATCCTGCCGTTACCTCTCATGCTCTGTTCATTTTTCTACATTAATCTCCTCATATTTTATCCCTCCAGTTTTTTTCTTTTTAATGTCACAATCAATATCTAATAGAGGACTGCGACGTGCTGCATTCTTTTTAGAGAGGTGCAGGGTCGATTGCTTGTTACGGTACCATTTTTTTCTTTATGAAATGCCTCTGACAAATAGTCAATATAACCAGGGCATTGCTAAATTGTATAGCAAGGACATTTTTCATTCATCAATGAGACTTTAATTTCCATACACACACACACAACTCACAACTTGTGCATCCACATGCACTTTTTGTCATTGTATACTTTCCTGTGTAAATGCATGTCATTCATCATTTGGGAGAGAATTGACTTTGGTCTCCTGTACTCAGTGGCTCCTATCTTAGTGTGCAGGTCTGGACCATTCTTATAGACCTTTATTAACTTTTCAAGTGATATTTTCATTAGAGTAATATAACAGCCATAAAAGCTCCCCATTTTTCATATGCAAGTTGCAAGGATTCCAGCTGTGTCTCCCTCGATCCAGTCTGACAGACGAGAAGCCATTTTTGCAAGCTGGCTTTCTGTGACAGGACAGACCACTCAACGGGATTTATATGATCCTTTGGGTGCTGTCTATCTAAGAACTAACTGTAATGATTCTCATGAAGAGACTAGCGAGAGATGGACACTGAGGTTGTCTCTATAATTAAATAAAATGACAAGCTCTATCGGTCAGTGAAAAGTCAGTGACGACATATGTGCGGAATTAGGTTAATTTGAGCATTTCATCACATCTATAGTATATCCACTTGAAAGCATTTATGCCAACGAAAACCCAGATTATGCATGTTCACATTTTTCATGATGTGGAATTGCTATTTTCTGTATAACTACCGCATGACCTCGAAGGACACATCAGAAGAAGGCTGATGTAGACAAAAGGTGATGAGACAGATTAAGATGAGTCTATTATACATATTCAAGGTCACTGAAGAGATAATGATAATGATGGTAGCTTTGTGGGTGTTTGCATTTAAGTCTGTCAGTTTTAGCTGACAGAAGAGATGTGGGTGGATGGTGTTCCTTACCTTTAGGACCTCCTCAAGGTTCTCTAGTTGGCCTCTGAGCTGGTTCTTCTCCTGGCGTGCCAAGTCTCGCTCCTGAGTCACAGTACCAAAGGTCTCTCGGAGTTGCTCATAGTCTGACTTCACCTTCACAGAGAGAGCGACAGCCACAGAGTAAGACGAGATGCCTTATGAGGAGCGAGGAGGAGGCGGATTAATTCATCTTCCCTCGAATAATTTTGAACACTTCCTTCTCAAAATGGCATGAATAATGACGATTATGCAATGGTTAGGTTGCAGGAAGTTCATGGAGTACTGTTCCTGAGGGAGGAAAATAGAAGTTTAGAAGTCTAGCTTCTAAAACAAAGATGTGGCAAAACTGTGAAAACTGCTGACGGCACTTCAAAGTTCTGCGGCTGGTTTCCGATGAGTCATGGGCTCTACCTGAACATATGGACACCCCACTTTGTCTCTGTTAGTTGTACATAACTATCACTCCTTATTAAGTTCAACAAATTACTCATTCAAAGGACAGGGTTAGGCTACTTGGAATTCTAACAATGAATACTGAGAGCTGTCTTCACAGTTCTGTACTAGAGCTCCTATCATAAATATGGTTAAGCAGGACGCAAGCAATACAATGGTGAATACCATATCATCTAAGTACTGATGCTATGTCTGCCCTTCAAACATCAAAGTTTGCTTTGGATAAAAGTGACGTAGTTAAGAAAGTTTGAAATGTACTTTGATTAGATTGAAGAAATGAGCAACAACTGCCTGGGCCTAAATTACAGACTTAGAAAGATTGTCTCTTTAAAAATGTATTTAGCTCTGACTCTCACACTTTTTGGTACATATAACCCCGAATAGTCCTTTGGCTTGAAAGAGAGCCCACTCTAATTGGAAACAAGCAAATAAAAAGTAAGACATAAAAGTGGCGTAGATGGCAAATCGCATTCCCAATCTCATGAAGAGAGTGACTAAAATCAATAGAAGCAGACACCACTCCCTGTCTCTCTCCCTTGTCACCTCGCTCGCACTCTCATCTATCCTGGAAGTATCTCCACTCCCTGTCTGTCCCCAGAAGAAGGCGGAGGGGGGAGATTCGCATCTCTGCTATCGATCAGCGGTACATGAGGAATGGCGTGGGTGTTGGAGAGAGAAAGAGAACGAGAGAAAGAAACTAAGGAACAGACGCTGTCTCTCTCTGGGTTATTTACCTCCCTTCTCTCTCGCTCGCTCTCTCTCTCTCTCCTCTCATTAGCATCTCATCCAGCTCCGCAACTCAAGAGGGGCGAATCGAGGCTTTGATCACGCCGAAGCCCCAGGCCGACAGAGCGGTCGGTCACCTGATTAGGCGGGCGCCTTTTATGTGGCGGCTCCTCTCAGCCGGAGACAGATGGCGCCTTTTTGTTCCTGGGCAAGAGGAGCAGGAGAGGGGATTACGATACGCTTCTGCCAAGCCAGGGCCCCGGACGTTTGGCACCGGCCACCAGTTAAAATGGCATCATTAGCTCCGGTTACTGCAGACCACCCCTTCGCAGCAGTTTGCGTGTTACAAATGACAGGTGGTTGGTTCAATAGGTTGTGTCTTTATGGGGGAAGTGGCAGGGAAGGGCGTCGAGATGACACTACTGTCAGTGGCATTTCAATCCCCACAGTATGTGACCACTTCATTAATTCATTTCTTTCTGATCCAAACAACACCATTGATGGTTTTAGTCCTGAGGAGGGACATCTGTGGGGTGCTCTCACACTACAAAAACGACACGAAACACACTTGATATCTGCTGATATCAAGCGCGGATGCTGGCAGATATTGAACTGATGTGTAGATTAGCAGGGCCGATTAACAAACTGCAGTGGGTGCCTGATGCGGCTGATGAGCACTCATTGATCTGCGGGCGCTGGCAGTGGTGATGTCAGGGCTGCCGGGCAGGGCTGTCCACTCACCTGGTCATACTGCGCAGCTTTCAGACTGCGACTGAGCAGCTGCAGATTGAGACGGTTCCTCTCCTGCAAGGCATCATGCAGTTCGCTCTTCTGTATGGAAGGAAGAGACAGAGGAAATGGAAGGAGACAGTATAAGGAAGGGAGTAGAGAAAGAAAGGAGGAAAGAAAGAAGGAAGGAAAGAAAGAAAGAATATGAGAGGACAGAGAGAACAGCATGAATGATTGAAAGTAAGTAAGAGTTAAAGGAGGGAAAGTGAAGAGGAGAAAAAGGAGAGGAGCGAGTAAAGAGATGAGATGAGACGAGAACACAGAATGCATACAAATGAAGAGAGAGAGAGAGAGAGAGGGAGGAAGTGTGATAGAGATTTCAAAGAGCACGCAGGTGAAGAGTACAGACACAAAAGGAAGAGAGAGGAAAGAAAGAGAGAGAGAAGGTGAAATAAAAAGGTGGTAAATGGTGACAGAGAAAAGGATGAAGAGACAAGGAAGAGAGAGGGGGGGTATAAGATAAAGACAAAATAATAAGATGTATGTTTCACACAATTTACATAATCCAATTAACCAACACATTTAACCATCAGATAAAGAGTGACAGCATGAGAAAGGCTTTTACATAACATGCAGGACCCAGATCATTCACACTAGAGTGAATACACACTGCGCTGGCACTATATATTACTACTGTGAGACCCATAAAGCAGAGG
This sequence comes from Clupea harengus, assembly GCF_900700415.2. Taxonomy (NCBI): domain Eukaryota; kingdom Metazoa; phylum Chordata; class Actinopteri; order Clupeiformes; family Clupeidae; genus Clupea; species Clupea harengus. The sequence continues at coordinate 5,690,679 of NC_045163.1, read as the reverse complement.
CAGGGCCACTGTAGGCTCTGGACACTGCAGGCCATACAGGAAAAAAATCCACACTCCACATATCAACCCGACAGACACTGCAGCAAAAAAAAAAAAAAAAAAAAAGTGGCACTTCCTTTATGTGCAGTGTCTGATTTGCCATTTTTTCACTTATCACAAGAAAAATGTATTAATGTAGCCTAAACATCACAGAAGGAGCAGGGTAAGAGGGAGACCGTAACAAAGACAAAAGGAAGCAGAAGACACCAGACGGCCTCTACTACAGAGCAGGACTCAATTTGTTGCTACATTGCCCATTTAATGGGATTGGGAGCATCGTCATTGCCTCCTTTGCTGATTAAGTATGTGAGAGAAACTGGAGATGCCATTATAGATGAGTAGAGCTACTGCCTGACTGTACTCCAGCCTGGCACGGGAATTCCACTATTTGAAATAGAAATCTCTTTGTGAAATGATACCTGAAACTCTCCATTCAGTTCCAGATACTGCAGTGATGTTTTGAGGGTGATAAAGCTCCGCTGTGTCTGTGTGTTTTTTTTTTGGGGGGGGGGGGGGGGGGGAGTTCTCATCACACGTGTGAACTGACCTACAAGTTTTTCATCTTGGTTTTCGACTGATGTGATTCACACACTGACTCATACCTCCTTGACACTAACTCCCTTCATCTTACCCTCTCTCCCTCCCCATCTCTCAATGCGACCATGATGTAAAGGACCCTTTTCTCTGATCAACTTGTCTGCCTGATGTTTCAAGACATTCATATAAACACAAACACACACACACACACACACACACCAATTTGTACACTTTCAGACCTGAGCAACCATCGTACGTACAATATCTGTCATTTAAGCATTAAAATAGGTTATAGGTTAAAAACAGATGACAGTGTAGGAATTAACCGTAGAATCCAGAACGTTAACGCAAACTCTTTACAAAACACTTAACAAGCATAGCATACACTCATTAAGTATTGGCTAGCTAGTTGTTGTTAAAATTGACGACCCGTTTATCTGCAGGAGTAAATTAAACCATTGCCATACTTACTTCAGTCAACGTAACAGATTTCTCACTAACCACTGTCTCTTGCTTTTGTTTTCGAGTAGTAGTGCGTCATGTAGTTGCGTTTCAAGATGTTTCCGCGCTGTAGCCTAATTATGAAGCTCCTAGCATAGGGGCTTTCTGGACATTGTAGTCTCCTGCACGAGATCATAGATTTCAAGGGTTTGCTCACGGCATTGTTGTTGCTGTGGTCTAACGTAATCAGCTTTCTTCGGGGGCTCCTTACAGCTCCTCAGGGACAGCTTTCCCCCCTTTTGCGACGCCCCTGCTGACATGTACTGTGATAAAGTCACTTAACAATTGTTTGGTTTAAGTCCAACAGACAGTGCATTTGCAGACAGTGCAAAATATGTGTTGAATTGTCATTGCGAAATTATTAAATATGTCGTGTTGAAATGGTAAAAGCCCAGCACAGTTGAAGCCACCATGATTGGTCTTCACGTGATTTAACATATACAGTTGCAATCCAAATTATTCAACCCCCATTGTGTATTAGGCTTATTGGCAAATTGTACAATTTGTCAGCTGTTTGTAATAAACAAAGTAGACTAGAACAGTTGAAATAGTTCAATAAAGCTAATATTACCATGGTTTTCATCCAAATTCAGCACGAAATTCTACTTTTAATCACTACTGCAGTCTCAAAATGATTCAACCCCTTCATGACAAGCATCTTCAGTACTTAGTAGAGCACCCTTTGAAATGATTCAACTCCCTGTATCAAGCACACCTGGTGCAACTAATCAAGGGCTTCATTAGTTCAGGTGTGCTTGAGATAGAACACATAAATACCTGGACTGGCTAGGGGTTTGTTGAGAGTGACATTTGATTGCATGCTAGAAATATGGCTAAGTCAAAAGAATTGTCCAAAAAGTTCAGAGAAGAGATCATTGCCTTGCACAAACAAGGGAAAGGATACAAAAATATAGCAAAAGCACTGAATGTCCCTAGAGATACAGTTGGAAGCATAGTTCGCAAGTTCAAAGTTGATAGAACAGTGGCTACACTACCTGGACATGGCAGAAAGAGGAAGCTATTAGCGACTGCCACCAGATTCCTGAAGAGGCAAGTGGTCAAAAACCCTCGAGTGACTGCAAAACACCTGCAGCAAGACTTGGTGGCAGCAGGCACTGAGGTTTCAGTTTGCACAGTAAGGCGCATACTAAACACTGAAGGGTTCCATGCCCGGACTCCAAGACGCACACCACTACTGACACAAAAGCACAAGAAAAATCGGCTCCAATATGCTGAAAACCATATAAATAAGCCACCAACGTTTTGGAATTCTGTTCTGTGGAGCAATGAGACAAAACTGGAACTTTTCGGGCCTATGGATCAGCGGTATGTCTGGAGGAAGAAGAATGAAGCATATGCTGAAAAGAACACCCTGCCTACAGTTAAGCATGGCGGTGGCTCAGTGATGCTCTGGGGCTGCTTTGCTGCCTCTGGCAGTGGAAACCTGCAGCGTGTGGAGGGCACGATGGATTCAGTCAAATATCAGGAAATCTTAGGAAAAAACGTCATGCCGTCTGTGATGAAGCTGAAGCTTGGGCGTCATTGGACCTTCCAACAGGACAATGATCCCAAGCATACCTCAAAGTCCACCAAGGCTTGGTTTCAGAAGAAGAAATGGAAGATTCTAGAGTGGCCGTCACAGTCGCCTGACTTGAACCCCATCGAAAATTTCTGGTGGAATTTGAAGAAAGCGGTTGCAAAACGCACACCAAAGAATATTACTGAACTGTAGGCCATTGCCCATGAGGAATGGGCTAGGATTCCTCAGGAACACTGTCAGAAGCTGGTGTCTGGCTATCACGTTTGCAGCAGGTCATAATAGCAAAAGGGTGCTCTACTAAGTACTGAAGATAATTTTAAGACTGCAGTAAATTCATTAAAGTCATTAAAAGTAGCATTTTGTGTTGAATTTGGATAAAACCCTTGTAATATTAGTTTCATTAAACTACTTAAACAATTCTTGTGTAATTTGTTTATTGCAAACAGCTGAGAAATTGTATATTTTGCCAATAAACCTAATGTGCAATGGGGGTTGAATAATTTTGATTGCAACTGTAGGAGAAGAGGTTAGTAGGGATGGGTAGCCTTATTTCTTTAAGTGAAAAAAGTCCTGTTACCGCTGGAGAAAAGAACACGCTGTATATGCCCTTTTCAATTGATAAACCAAAAACATCAAGGTCATCTTTAAAGCATTTTTTTTTCACATGAATTAAGTGAGACGCTTATGGCCTATTGCTGTGGGTAGTTGTTGCCTATTGTAAATAATTGGCTCTGATGTGAAATCCAGGTGAATTTAGTAATAATTCATGCTACCTGTGTGTTTTTATGGTGTGTGGCTAGAGGTTCATGTATGACTAGCAGTGCTCATTGCAATGTATACCTAGGCTGTATTTGCTGTGCGAGTTGTTGCCTGCGTAATGGTTGTGTGGTTATACATTATTGTGTACCAAGGGCCATCCCTAAGGTGCTGTGAAACTGTGTAGAGGTTTGATTACATGCTCCTGCCAGACTTTGAAAACCAAGATACAGGTTACATTTCAAAGAAGGAACTGGCAGAACGCCTTTCTCAAAACCATTCAACGCCTACCTTTTTGATCAGACACACCAAAGAAATTACCAAAGGAATGTGCCCTAGCACTCAAAATAGCTTTATGTGATGCCTTTCTTTTTTTGTGCATCTATCAAATTACGGCCCACCACCCATTTCACCACACGTTGACCATCAGGCATCTGAGACATACTCTGTAAGCAATGTACTGCACATGTACTGTACACACACACACACACACACACACTGGACACACACACACACACACACACACACAGGACACAGCCCATCTGAAAATGGTTGCTTCCTCATAATCTGAAAGAATCATTCAGGCAATAACGTGTTCAGTGGTGGCACTAAATGCTTCATCAAGCAACATATTCTTCTGATAAGTACTCATTCTATGATAGCTGCAAAAAATCTCCCTCGGAGAGTGAAGCAATATTTATGTGCTTAATGTAGGATGTTGCATCTGAGTGGCATGATACCACATAGTCCACCAAGAAATGAATAACTGAAATTGTGCTCTGCAGATGTGAGATGAAAGAGACTGGTATAGACACACAAAGGACTGCTCTGCTGATGAGGATATTCAGGGTTCCTCGCACCTATTTTCTCTAACCTCAGGATGCCAGGCCGCATCACTGCAATTAAAAATGTCAATACTGGGCTTAAAGCCCTCTTGCTATACATACAAAATGTGCATGATTGAAACGTGATCAGATGATAACATTTCAGATGTACAGATGCTGAGAGACCCCCGTGGTTTCCGAGAATGTACAAGTTCATTGACAGGAAATCAAATATGAGGGACTGGGGAAATGAAGGGGAAGAGATAGAGAGATGAGGAAGAGGAGAGATAATGCCACAAAGAGAAACAGACAGGGAGCCATCAATGGGGAGAGGGACTAATTTGGGCTGATGGCTGCCTGCTCCCCCTCCCCCAAGTCTGGCCTGTGGGGCAGCATCTGCTCTTGCACCAGGGACTCTGCCCCGCTCACAAGTACGCATGGAAAAGCGCAGTGTTTCTCGTACCACTGCACATCCACAAACAAAACACTCTCTCTCTCTCTCTCTCTCTGTGTGTGTGTGTGTGTGTGTGTGTGTGTGTGTGTGTGTGTGTGTGTGTCAGTGTTTGTGTTGTGTGTGTTTCTGTGTGTTCATGAAGAGATGTCGTTATGCAAGCTACTGTAAACCAAAAGAGCAAGATTACAATAAATGACAAGACGAGAGAGAGAAAAAACTCTAGCAAGATACTTTAACGTCTTTGAAATCTCTAAAAGCACTATTCTCCTCTGCTCCAGAACTCATGGAGCTCAACCGCTTGTTTCATGGCCACGGTATGAACTTGGCCATGAGCACAGTGACACAGGGCACCTGGAGCTTGGGGGTCAGTGAGGCCACTCAGACCGAGGCATCTGTGGGAGCATCAGCATCAGACATCTCAGCGTCAGGCCTGCATCTCTCCAGCACTACACAAACAGGAGCTTAACCTCAGATCCTGGGCTGAATACGCTGCAACTCCTCTCTCTCTCTCTCTCTCTCTTTCTCTCTCAGAGCAGGTGGTTGCTATGACAGCCTGTCCCCTCCTTTGCCTGCAGAAAGCTGTGCTTTGCAGAGGAGAGAGAGAAAGAGAGAAAAAAACAAACCTATTCCCTCAGCCTGTCAGAGCACTGTCACAATATGAATGTCACAATATGCCGGCCTGGCAGCTTTTTGAATAGGTCCCCTTGCTGTCATGCTGGAGTCTAAATGTGGAGCTGTGATTAAGCAAGGCAAGCATACAAACCCATTGGTGACGCCAAGTCTCCTGTTGACCATCTGTTTATAGGTGCCCCCTACTGACTATTTGACTTATATTTGAGCCCTGTGTATAGCAGTTACTGCGTGACTGATTCATTAACAATGGCTTCTGAGATTATGCAAGTGCTACTCTACAAATGTGGAATGCGACTCCTTAAAAACCAACTCCTTTTCCAACACACTGACAGCAGATTATACTCTCAGCATTTTCCAAATTTCCCCCCCCCCCCCGGTGCTCTGGCACTTACTCACCATCAGAGCGCCACTGAGTAATGGGAGATTCTCCTGTAACAGCACTGAGCCTCCCCACTGTCTGAGCTCTCTAGAGTTTGGCATAAGCCTTGGAATGGGTAAATATGGCTAATATCAGCCTGGCAGGGACTCTTATGTAACAAAGCATAATTACACAACCTCAGCAGAATCACAGATAGTGCTAAATTGACATAGCAAAAGAGAAAAAAAGAATAAAGGCATCTTTAATGGCGAGGAAAAAAAAGGCTCTGTGTGTTTGGTTATGCGCAGTGGTGTAGATTTGTGGTGGTTGTATCTGAGAGACACACACGCACGCACACACAAGCACACACATACAGGCACACACAGACACACACATTTCCTGTGGTTTCTTCTGAAAAGTCCTGTGAGGGTCTGTAGTAATGAGGCTCCATGCTGGGAGTGCCTTGTTTAGATGAGTGGTGAGGACACAGTCATGATGTCTTACTTGCACGTTTGATTGGATTAGTGACGGCCTGCGTGCTTCACAGACCTGACCTTCCGCAGCACTTTGCCCCACAGCCATGACCTTCTGTTAATGTCTCAAGACCAATGTTGTCACTCCAAGTGCCTCCCATATGTTTCTTCCGCCTAAAACTTTGCAGAAGTTATACAAGCATGGCTGGACTGGCATTCAGCACTTACTCCATTCCTGCCATGTGCCACTAATGTGTACTGTATATCTCACTTGTATAAAAGATTAGAAAACATTACTTAATGATTAACAGTAGGGGGGAAGAGATGTCAGGCTATCATTTTTAGAACATATCTAATGTCTGTTACCTTCTAATTGCCCCAGAGGGTAGAGGAAAAAAGATGAATGTGAAACAATGGGCAGGCTCTCACTGCATGCCTGCCATAGCTCCACACTCACAGACATGCCTCATATTTAAACTCAGACAAGGAGAGTCTGCATCACTCTACTGCAGTCGCCAGTGCCATTCTGCAGCCATCATTCCCATTATGATACTGCTGAAATCAATGAGAGAGTAATAGAGTGGAACTCATTTGCCCCGCTGTTCTGTGGACACCGTAAACCATACAGGAGGAACCCAGAGGAGGACCCAGCTGTACTGACTTTCCTGATGGTCATTTGAGGCATTGAGCCACAGGCTCACACTATCCAGGCTCTGCCCAGGACTGTCTGTCCCGAAGGCGTAGGTGAGCAACCACTGTGGTAACCGTGGAGAGAGAGTGTTCAAAATGATTGTCTCTCCGTTACTAATTCTCTGAGATATGAATATTTGTACAGACAATTCGCATTCAGAAGACTTCTTGTCTCTACTCGATAATTCAATTTCAAACGTGTTCACAGCCTTCCTACTCATAAGACTCGTAAGGATCTAGATGTTATTCTATTGTGCAATTGTACTTCAGAAAAGCTAATGGTCTCTCCACAACATGAGTCTGACCGTTACTTTATTAGATTCTCTGTGTGTCTCCTGGAACATCCTACTGTGCCTCCTCCTGTGGCTTTGTTTCGTCATAACCTCAGAAGTCTCTCAAGCAGTGAGTTCTCCTCCTTGGTTGCATCTAATCTACCTACTCAAAGTTCATTATCATCACTAGAGGTTAATGAAGCTATGGAGACTCTTTGCTCTACACTGAGCTCTTGTCTGGATAACGTATGTTCTCTATCCACAAGACCTGCTCGTACGAAACCCCGTCACCCATCACTTTACTGATAGTATTCGTAAACTCTCGTAAACCTTCGTAAAAGGAACTTAGAGCTGCTGAGAGAAAATGGTGTGAATCCAGAGATGCCAGTGAACTTCATAACTATCAGTCTCTGCTATCTGCCTTTTCTTTTACAGTCACAGCTGCTAAAAAGGCGTTCTACAAGTAAAAGGTTGACAATGCCACAGACAGCAGGAAACTTTTTTCTACTTTGAAGAATCTCCTTAACCCTCCACCATCAGTCTTCTCCCACTCTGCCGATGATTTTGTAACTTTCTTTAATGAAAAAGTTACCACCATTAGTGCGCAATTCTCCAATCCTCTTAAACAGGTTTGAAATGGAGTCATCCTACAACATGTCTCCTGGACCCCATTCCAACCACCCTTCCCTGTCTATCTCTCCTACAATTGTACCTGCCATCATGCATGTAGTCATGCTTCACTCAGTTTGGGAAACTTTCCTACATCATTCAAACAGGCCTGGGTTATTCCTTTGCCAAAGAAAGTTTGACCCTTCTCATGAGAAGAATTATAGACCTTCTTCCTTTTTTGGTCAAAGATTCTTCAAAGGGTTGTCTTCAAGCAAGTTTCTGATTTCCTGTCTCTGAATAATTTGCTAGACCCTTAGCAGTCTGGTTTTAAGAGTGGTCATTCTACTGAAACTGCTCTTATCCGTGACTGAAGCATTGAGAGTAGCAAAGGCCTCTGCTCAGTCATCAGTTCTGATTCTACTAGTCTTTAACAAGCCTTTAACACAGTGAACTATGACATCATCCTCTCGACGCTGTCTGAACTTGGAATTTTTAGGGAAAGCACTCAGTTGGTTTGAATCTTACCTCAGTGGACGTTCATTCAGGGACAAGTACCAACATTTCACCAACTCTCCACTGGCGTACCTCAAGGATCGGTACTTGGACACCTCCTATTATCTATTTACATCACTTCCTTAGGTGAGATAATTCGCTCCCATGGGTTATTCCTATTATTGTTATGCATATGAAACTTAACTGTACTTGTCTTTACCCCATGATGACAACTCCACAATATTGGGTCGAATTTCTGAATGCCTCATATTTCAGCTTGGATGATGGGTCGTCACCTTCAGCTCAATCTTTTGAAAACTGACCTCCTCGTATTCCCAGCCAACCCAGCTATCCCACAAAATATTAACATCCAGCTCGGTTCATCTTCATTGACCCCAACTAAATATACAGCTTCTGTCTCAAAGTCCTGTCGGTTCACACTCTATAATATCCAGAAGATCAAACCCTATCTCACATAATATGCTACACAACTTATTGTGCAGGCCCTGGTTATGTCTAAACTAGACTATTGCAATGCGATTTTAACAGGCGTGATTGCATGTGTAGTGAGACCGTTGCAGATGATTCAGAATGCCGTGGCACATTTGGTCTTTGATCAGCCAAAGAGGACACATGAAACTCCTCTGCTGGTCACCCTTCACTGGCTCCCTCTAGCAGCTAGAATTAAATTTAAATCCCTCACTCTGGCTTATAGGACAGCCACTGGATCGGCACCTGCTTATTTAAATGCTATGATTCAACTCTATTCCCCCTCTTGACTACATGTGCCCCTCTGATGGGTGTTTCTTGTCTTTGCTGTCTCTTCACAGCAAGAGATCGCAGTCAAGACTCTTTTCGTTCATGGCACCTCGGTGGTGGAATGACCTACCTAGTGCCACCTAGATCACCTGTCTATTTATTTAATTTGCTTGAGGCTAACTCTATTTTTTTTTTTTCATTTTATTTTCATATTTATCTGTTTTCTAATGTCTTTTTTATGTTTTGTGAGTCACTTTGGACGAAAGCGTGTGCCAAATACTTAAACTACTAAATACTTAAACCATCATTTAACCATGGAAGTTGCTCAGCACCACTTTCAGGGAAGACACCCCAGAACCAGTTGACTGCACCCTTCGCCAGCACATAGAGGCCCCACATAGCCACAGCCTGGGCGGGGAGCTGAGTCACAAGGCTGAAGCTGAGCTGGGTGCTCTTGAGGATGATTCAGGCTTCTTTCCTTCTTTTAAATGTGCTTTGTTGACTATAGCGCATGACTGGACTTGTTTGGAGCACCAGATGGAGAGGGCTCCCAGACTTTTTTTTTTATTTCCACTGCATTAAGCTAGATAGACAACAAAAAACATATGATATGAACATACTTTTGAGTGACATCGAGCCAGACAGTGGCTTTTGTACTTTTATAAACCTCACTAACAATAAAGTTTGGGCTATTAGGATGGGCTACTATTATTAATATTACATCATAAATTGTGTGTTATTTTTCGAGTCTGCAAGTCTCATGCTTTTAACATTTCAACTCTCCTTGCTTCTTACCAATCCCTGACTTATTTTAATTCCACACAATGTCTAAACCACAAAGAAAAATGTCGTTTTTTCCCCAGTACAGGCTATTTTAAAACCAAACACAATGGTGGTTGAACATTAAAAGGCCTGTTCACTAAGCAGGGATGAGAATCCCACAGATTTCCAAGGCTATGGTAGGAAGGCTTGGCGAAGGGGAAACCGGTGTTGCAGTCAGATTAGATTAACATTTCCAGGAGACGTGGCTCCCCTCTCCCCCCTACACAGGCCCTAGGGACACAGCACATGGCGGGTGTGGACCTCCCAGGGGCTACGGGGACATGTGACCCCCATTTACAGAGATGCATGCAGGAGCCCTCAAACTGGGGACATAAACTGTGCCCCTCCAAGGACACTCAGACAGATGAGAAGTGAGTGGTTTGAAATGGTAGCAATAGAGGTGCATTTTCAGATGCATAAAGATATGCTTTGCTATGATAATCCTATCAGCAGTCTTGGTTGGGTTACTTTGTAAGACGTAATAAATGGCATATTAGTTATCATTGCAAACTTAAGTAATAGGATATGTTGCAATATCACTTTCACTTGGGAAGCATATGAAATAGGACAAGCTTAAATGAATAAGCAAAGCACTGGAGTAATCCACGGAGGGTAAATTAAAAGGAATATCGACAATTGCCACAAATGCTTTTTCATCAAACCTTTATGTCTGCTAGGATGAAACAAACTTCCATGGTTTTATTTTATGAAATGATTCCCACCAATCATTATTACTAAGATAAGCAATAGACAGAATTGCTGTGACTGATCAAGGATGTAGGATTACACTTATCTTCATATCTAAACTCAGTCTACAGTCTACACTCCACACCGCCCAACCCACAAAAATATACCACCCAAACACGACCCAATCCGACCCGACGCACAAACCACTAACTTTAATTAGAACTGATAGCACCCCTGGCCCCCATATCATGTAGTAAGAGATAATGGTTTCTTATTTGGTGCATGTTTCAAAAAGGACTGGACAGTATCCAAAAAATGCATTACCGAAACTAGCTATGGTAACAAGGTTTCGCACAAGGCACCACTGATTGCTAGGTTACAGCAAACATTAGTATAATTATACATTGATTGCAAGGTAAGGCCTATTGTGTCCCAGCCTAATAGCATCTGGGTCTAGGCTACCAAATATATAAACAAACTGTTCCAAACGGGGTTCTGTATTGTTGTATAGCAACAAAACAAGTAACCCTTGATTTAAGACCCAAACTCTCTCTCTCTTTCTCATGTACACACATGCGCACGCAATGCATATCCTTTTACATTTCTGACATGTCTAAACAGTGAACAAAATAGTAACCGTGGTTCAACCTGTGCATCACTACTACACTGGGTTCAAGAGAGAGAGAGAGAGATCAAATCCTTACACAACTTATCAATGTACTGTACATGGCCTACAGTCTGACTCTGTCCTAAGAAGCAACAATCAGTCATATAAACTTGAGCCTTAAAACACTGAAAACAAGTGGAGGCAGAGGATAAAAGCTTGGAAAAACAACCACCTAATCAGACTTTGAAAGAAACATGACATAGTAACTGTATCAATATTACCCAGATTGTATGTGTAACGGGTTACATTATTTGTTGCTAATATGGTAATATTGTTATGAAAGAAGACATTATTGTTTTATGTGTCTCTACATCAATTTCTTTACTCTCCTTTTTTTCAAGACATGATTCTCACACAGTGTATAGTATAAGTCGTACTGTTCTTCAGTGTTATAATGGGTAGTCTGATTGTTGTGATGCAGTCTCATGGCTCAATCTTAAACATGTACAGAAAACACTGTTGTCTTCCCAAACTTACCAAAGTCTGACATGTAAGGCATTTATTCTTCACTTCCTTCTCTAGCGCTCGGCACTTGGCCCCTCTCTCTCTGACCTCTGCCTCCTGGGGGAAAAGCAGAGAATAGAGCATCATCCCTCGCTCCAGCCATTCCTAGCCCCCCGAGTTCTGTTCACTGAAGTTCAGGAAAGAAAAAAGAAAAGAAAAAACGTTCTCGATACTCAGTGCCTCAGGGTAAACACTGGCACTGTGTGAGTGTGCAGAGGAAGTATGCAGTACATGTTTATATGTCAGCAACCATCTTCCATCCTTCTCTCTCTCTCACTCTTGCTCTTCTCATTCTCATTACTCTCTCTTTAGGGCAAAAAGATCAAGTATGTCATTAAACTGCGCCAGGATGCCAACGAGGGCATTTACGCCAGCACTCTGCTAAAGTCTTTGTTCAGACATTGAAATATCCGAAAATTTGAAAAGTGAAAGCTAACCATATGAATGAGGACATGTGATGTATGATAGCATGTGTGTATTTCATGCGTGGACATGTGCATGTTGTGCTGTTTAATTGTGGTCACGTGTCTGTGTTTGTGTGTGTTTATGTGTTTGAGTTTGAGCGTGTGTTTGCATAAGGAGAGTTTAGGAGTTGCGGAGAGCAGCCATGTGTGATGTTGGGGCTCAGGGGACGGAGGGGATGATATAAGGGTGGGCACAGACAGCTGGGAACTGACGCTCACTAAAGTGGAAATGGAACAGTATTCGTCTGGGTCCCCAAAGCAAAAACAGCTGGGCTCCCTACAAATTGATTTTACCCACACCTCTCAAAACCTGTACCACACTAATCAGGTTGATTTCTGGCCACCATTTCAACCTGACAGGCAGTACGAACAAGTTCATTCCAATCTGGTATTGTTTCCTCAAAACAGTGATGCTGAAAACACTGTAAATGTTTCATTTTATTCTTTTGCCCCGCAGTCACCTCTCATTTGGCATAATAAATTATGTCTTCTTGTGTTACATTTTCTGGTATTGTTGCTTAAAACATTTTTTTGAGATGATGATCTGCCTCTGCCTGTGGCATTTGATAAATCACACCAGAAGGTGTAAGCATCCGTGTTGATTGTTGTCT